>NW_016803101.1:1773047-1797408 GCF_001698545.2 Rhinopithecus bieti
GTGGTAGTGACTTTTTTTTTTTTTAATTTTTAAAATTTTATTTATTTATTTATTTATTTATTTATTTATTTATTTATTTTGAGACAGAGTTTTCCTGTGTCACCCAGGCTGGAGTACAGTGGTGCAACCTTGGCTCACTGCAACCTCCGCCTCCTGGATTCAAGCGATTCTCCTGCCTCAGCCTCCTGAGTAGCTAGGATTACAGGCATACACCACCATGCCCAGCTAATTTTCGTATTTTTAGTAGAGACAGGGTTTTGCCACGTTGGCCAGGCTGGTCTCGAACTTCTGACCTCAGGTGATCCACTCGCCTTGGCCTCCCAAAAGGTAGTGACTTTATATTGTACACATATAGTCATGTTATGTTTAAGTGAAATTGGTCTCAGTTCACATGGTATTTAAAATATATCAATATTGCAGTATTCTGAAAAGGTGCTTCCCATGTGAGCAAGTGTGAGAACTGCTGTTCATATGTATATTTTGGGACTTAATATTCAACACATACAATGTAGCTATAGTTTCTTCTGGCTAAATTGTTTTCAATTCACATGAAATTAAATATATCAGCACTTCATAATATATAGCAAAGAATGCCATGGATTTGCAGGTGGTTACCATCTGGACAAGTTTGAGGATGATGAAATGCTGTGTAGGGTTTCTCCCAGATCTTTTTGAAGCTCTTCATTTTAAAGAGTGTCTCCTTAAGTTATGCTTTCTGCTCACCACCCTCCCTTGCCCTTTTTTGTTTGTGTTTTTTAACCAAACATCAACTCCTTCAGTATCTTGCTATTATCTGTTCTCTACACATTCAATCCGGGAGAGTTGTTTTGCTAAGAGCATAGCGCCAATGGGAAGGACTGCCTATTTTCCAGAACATCAGTGCTGTTACACCATTCTGCCATTTAGCCCTAGGCTCAGTCCTTGCAGTTTGATTGACAATCCCAAACAATGTGTCAGTGTAGGTTTTAGACATACAGGTTGAAAATCAATCCATAATGGGACTTTGTTTTTGAGGTCTAAATGGGAGACAAATATAAGGACTAGATTTCCTGGAGGTACCTTCTGGGCTTATATCTGCCTTATGATGTTTGACAGCAGTGGGATACTACCTTCTTGTGGTGGTTTCGTACCTTGTTAACTTGGTTAGATTGGAACTGTTTTCCCCTGAATCTCCTTGCCTGTGTGTATTGGGTTAGGGTTGGGGACAAGAGAAATTTGCACAAGATTTGGGAGGCAGCCATTATATTCCAAAGGCTGTTGTCTGGCATTGGGTGCTCCTGCAGCTTGTGCATGCGGTCGCTGGTCTGCTGACTCCCATGTGTCCTCTCTGTTTCCTGTGTCACATCTAGTGTATCTTCCCAACTTCTGGGCCTACTGACTGACAGTAGCTTCAGGCAGATACAGAGGCCACATCCTTCCATAGATTCAGCAGCTCCCACAATTATGTAGATTCTGATTCCTATAATAAACTTCTAATTCCATAGTGATCCTGCTTGCCCAGTGGAACTCTGTGTGATACACTTGCCAATGGCACTGTTTGCTGTTTCAACTTTGTTTTACCGTAAAGAGGTGTGGAGTGGAGGAAGGAACATGTACTTTTTTTTGGTTGATTCTTCTTCTCTGAAGAGCACTGCTGGCTAATAATAACTCAGAGCAGCACTAAGGAGGCATGGAATGGATGAAATGGATAAAAAGATGGAAAGAAAACACATCCACTAAAAAGGTCATCTCTGCCTCTGGCATCAAATTTATGGCTCGCCTCCACTCATTTTCAAGATGTTACTTCAGTTTGGTTTTATAATTTCTGTGGTCCCTTAAACCTCAGAAAGTGAAGACCAGTGTGTGTTCTAGATAAGTCAATGATTATTTGCACAACTCACTCTATTACTCTATCCTAAATGGGACTCTGCTTCTTACGTGTGCTGTCAGGAAAGAGTTGAAGTTTTGATGCAAGGTTCATGGAGGTCATTACTGCTTTTCCAAGCAAACAACCGCAGAAAACAGGACTCTCTCCTCAAGTCCCCATCACCACCCAGAAAATAGGTCAGGGCTGTGACTCTCTACCTACATGGGAAACCAGAGACCAAATATCAAAAGTACTTTTACTTTCAAGGAAGCCTAGAGTTCAGAGATTCCTTTTATTATTATTATTATTATTTTAGCTTTTAGGGTTAGTGCTAATGTGTTACTCTGACATTTCCAGTAGTGAGGTCCTGAACTCAACCTCCTTGTGTCAGATCAGTGTTTTACAAAGTTCACTCATTTGTGTACCCACCTTCATAATTTTATACACTTGGACTATTTATTAATTTAATAATGTTTACTTAAATATATTTACCATATTTTTTTAATCTTATGTACTATCTACTGTAAGATGCACCCTTATCTTTTTTTTTTTTTTTTTACCACCAGAAAAGAAAAAAAAACCCTGCCAACTAAATTATAACACAATGCCTTCTTATCCAAGGAGTTTTACTTTTCACTTACTGAAAAGCCTCACTGGCCAGTCATGGTGGCTCACACCTGTAATCCTAGCACATTGGGAGGCTGCGGCTGCTGGATCACCTGAGGTCAGAAGTTTGAGACCAGCCTGGCCAACATGCCAAAACCCTGTCTCTACTAAAAATACAAACATTAGCACGTGCCTGTGATCCCAGCTACTCGGGAGGCTGGGTAGGAGAATCGTTTGAACCCAGGAGGCAGAGGTTGCAGTGAGCTGATATCATGCCACCGCACTCCAGCCTTGGAGACAGAGCGAGACTCCATCTCAAAAAAAAAAAAAAAAAAAAAAAAGGCTCACTTAGACTTCTCCTTAGCCCTGGATGACTTTCTGAACTATTTTCCAGTCAGTTTTTAAAAAGTCTTCTTGGTTCCGTGTCCAAAGCTATGAATGTTAATAGAGTCATGGCCTACGTAAATCTACCTTGCTTTGCACCAGTCTCGTCCAGTGTAAAACCCCTGAGTTTTTAGTCGAGGGACTCCTGGGCTTGGGTTCAGGAGAGAGGTGAATGTGACAAGGAGACTGTATGGACTGGACCCAGGAGGGTTAGGGAGAGGAGTTGCTGAGTACATGTTTTTTGTTATTGCTTGGGTCTGCTCTGTGGGGCAAGAGGGCAGCCAGAAACAGTGAAATCCAAAAGATTATGAGATACATCTTGATTTCAGAGATATCAGAATATGGATGGGAAAAGTTCAACTGAGACTGAACAACATCACTTCTTAAAAAAGAAACGTTTTATTGCCACCCAAACTACAAAGCCAATATAGATTGACAGAAGTAAAAATGGAAAACAATACAATAAAATATATGATTTTAAATTCTAGCTGGATTCTATGACTATGGAGGGCTCTCCACCTGAGGCAGGCTCCAAAAGGGGAAATTTGTCAGTGCTGGATAGGTTTTAAATCATATTAATATCTAACAGAGACTTTCTTCTTTATTGAATCAGAGGGATTGGAGAGTGTTAATGCTAGGTCCAGGAACCATCTAAAACCATGTTAGTAGATACCACCAGTAGTTACGCTTTGGAAAACATAGTGTAAGTAAGTACTGCCTTTTTTTTTTTTTTTTTTTAAGACAGAGTTTCGCTCTTTTGGCCCAAGCTGGAGTGCAGTGGTGCAATCTCGGCTCGCTTCAATCTTCGCTTCCTGTGTTCAAGTGATTCTCTTGCCTCAGCCTCCCAAGTAGCTGGGATTGCAGGTGCTTGCCACCACACCTGGCTAATTTTTGTATTTTAAGTGGAGCCAGAGTTTCACCCTGTTGGCCAGGCTGGTCTTGAACTCCTGACCTCAGGTAATCCACCTACCTCGCCCTCCCAAAATGCTGGGATTACAGGCGTGAGCCACCGCGCCTGGCCTGTCCTTGATGTATTTGCTTTTTTATCTCCTGGCAAGAATGCAAATAAGTAGATCAGGAAAGGCCAAACTAAAGGTGTAAGTCAGGTATAAGCAAGGAAGAGTGGATAAACAGAGATAAGTTAGAATTAAAAAACAAACACACAAATAAAAGTGCATATGTGTGTATGTAGTTCACATATTTAAATATCAGTATTTTCGACCCATACATTAGTTTTAAAAGGATGAGAGGATTAATTTGATTATAAAATTGTTTCCTGTTTAAATCTTAAAAAAACAACCAAACAAAAACCAAGTCTTTCTATAAAGTCAGAATTGGCAGAACAATCTGCCAATCTGAATGTTCAGAGGCACTGTTTCATAAGTTTTCTGTCACTTCCTAACAAATTACCACAAGCTTAGGAGTTGAAGACAACACCTGTCTATTAGCTCCATTCTGTAGGTCTGCCATTTTGTGGGTCAGAAGTCTTGCAAGGCTCCGCAGGGTTTTTTGTTTAGGGTCTCTCGCAAGGTGCGGATCATGCTGAGCTCTTATCTGAACTCTCTGGGGAAGAATTTGCTTCCAAGCTCATTGAAGCTGTTGTTGGTATTCAGTTGCTTGTGATTGTAGGATTGAGGTCACTTTTTTCTTCCTGGCCATGGGCTAGGGGTCAAGTTCAGTTCCTAGAGGCCTCTCCTTGCTCTGATCCTTGCACAGGGCCCCTCCATCTTCATAGCTAGCAATGGTATGTCAAATGCTTAGGCTTTGAAGTCCTCTGATTTCTCCATCTGCCACTAGTCAAAAAACTCTACTTTTGAAGGACTTGTGTGATTAGATCAGGATTTTCCATCTGCAAATCCCTGTACAATAGTACCTAGATTGGTGTTTGAGTTAACGAGTCAGGATTCTTGGTGGGCCATCCTTACGGTTCTGCCAACCACAGTTTTCCTCCAGAATCAAGCTTGATTGTACAGAAATGAAATGGAGACCCTTGAGAAGTTTCCGCAGTAATTCTGGAGAGAATTAAAGGAACTTAAACTAAAGTCTGCCTTCTAGTGGATAATGTTACAGTAAGGCTCCAGAGTAAATCTCCAACCATAATAAATACAGAAGAGTTAATCTTCTATGTATTTTTACCTGAATATAAGCCATTTCATGGTAATCCATAAGTGAATTTCACTCAGATATAACAATTTGACAAAAGGATAAAATGTCTAATCTCTAAACACTGAGATACCCTTAAACGCGAATAGAGGTTTTATTTTACTTACGGAATTTTGTTGTTTCCTGTTTAAGATTTAAACAGGCAACAATTTTATAATCAAGTTAATTCTCTCATCCTTTTAAAACTAATGTATGGGTCGAAAATACTGATATTTAAATATGTGAACTACACACACACATACGCACTTTTATCTGATTCTGCTTAAAAGTTAGAACCGTCAACTGCTGACTCCTACTTTATTATTCAGAACTCAATCACTGTAGGAAGGCAGATAAGTTCAAAGATACAACAGGATTCTGGAGCCAAAATACACTAACTTCATCCTACTGAAAGGAGACAGTTGTGTCCCACTGCGATGATGGAGTTCAGGCTGCAGTGAAAGTTCAGGCAGGCTGGCTGTAGCACCTCCCCACTCTGCAGCGTGCAGCTTCTATCTGGCACTCCCCGGAGCTGGGAATTTACCACAAACACCACCTTGGGGAACAGTGTTAGCAGCTGAGAAACTGCAGAAACAAGCTGCTTCTCAGCGACTCCCAGATACTATCAGAATGCTAGAAAATAATTAAAATCCTAATTAAGTAGTTTCTCATCTGGCTCATTTGAAGATGCTCCAAAATGGTCAGATTTAAGGCATGGTAAACAGCTGAAGTGTTAAATTTGCTTGGTAGTTAAAACCTTTGTTAGAGGTCAGGTTTACATAAAGAATGTGAAATGGAGAATGAGACAGTATCTGCATAATTCAAATGCAAAACAATTTTGCTTGAGTTATTTGTATCTTTCAAGCACAAACCTATCTTTTATTTTACTTTTTTGGCATCAATACTGGCTCCTTCTTGTTTTAGCATAGTATTGTGCAAAGGATAAATTTCATATTATAAATAATATAGAAGATATGGGAGACAGGTTGGAAAAATCCTAAGAATACAATGAGATTTTATTTTATTTTATTTTATTTTTTTTGAGACGGAGTCTTGCTCTGCCACCCAGGCTGGAGTGCAGTGGCCGGATCTCAGCTCGCTGCAAGCTCCGCCTCCCGGGTTTACGCCATTCTCCTGCCTCAGCCTCCTGAGTAGCTGGGACTACAGGCGCTCGCCTCGTCGCCCGGCTAGTTTTTTGTATTTTAAGTAGAGACAGGGTTTCACCGTATTAGCCAGGATGGTCTCGATCTCCTGACCTCGTGATCCGCCCGTCTCGGCCTCCCAAAGTGCTGGGATTACAGGCTTGAGCCACCGCGCCCGGCCGAGATTTTAAATAATAATTAAACCTGTTTAGATTTTTCTAGTTTTGACTTTTATTACTTATAAAATTATAAAGTTGTATATGTTTTACTACTTGGCATTAGTTTTATGCAAAAAAGCTCATATAACATATATAAAATTTATGTACATTTATAAATGGAAATTAATTGTGGCTTTGTATTTTGGAAGATAATTTTCTTTTGATTACCTTCTCTCAGGTTTATTTTACTTTTCCTCTTGTATGGATCAAATAAGGACCAAACGTTACTGTATTTTCCAGAGACACAGTTTGTCAGGAGACATCTGTTAAAATTATAGCATAAAGATGCATTCAAGTCTACACATACTAAACCTTTGAGCTCTGTGTGTGAGTGTGTGTGTACACATGCTGTACAGATACTCAGTAGTCATTTGTTATGTTATTATTTTAAAATTGCTATTTAGAAGTGACATGCGACTGGGTGCAGTGGCTCACGCCTGTAATTCCAACACTTTGGGAGGTTAAGCCAGATCACCTGAGGTCAGGAGTTTGAGACCAGCCTGGCCAACATGGTGAAACCCCATCTCTACGAAAAATATAAAAATTAGCTGGGCGTGGTGGCAGGCGCCTGTAATCCCAGCTATTTGGGAGGCTGAGGCAGGAGAATTGCTTGAACCTGGGAGGCAGAGGTTGCAGTGCGCTGAGATCATGCCATTGCACTCCAGCCTGGGTGACAAGAGTGCAACTCTGTCTCAAAAAAACAAACAAACAAACAAAAAAAAATTGAAGTGATATACACATACCAATATCTAAATTTTTAAGTATATTGATATCATAATTAATGTTAGCTTCTGGCAAATTTTTAAATAGAAGTATGTGTCTCCTAAGATTCCCACCCTTTTCAGACTTCAAACCCACCCTTTTGCATGTTTTGCTGCTGCCAAACTTTGCCTCTGGGACTCTTATTATTTCATTACCTGCTTTCCTCTGTTTCTTCCTCCCAATCTTCCTCTCTCATCCCAACCTTTTGATTGGAGAAAAGTGTAGTGTTTGAAAGTGTTAACTTTGGAACTGGATTGCCTGGTTTGAATCCACCCTGTGCCACTTACAAGCCATATGATATTGGGCAAGTCACTTAATCTCTTGTGCCTGTTTTCTCAACAGGAAAATGGGAATAATATTAGCATTTACCTTATAGGATTATTGTGAGGAGTGAATGAATTAGAGCACATAGAATGCCCTTAATAATTATATTATTTCCATTATACTATTATTTCTGGAACCCCGATCTACCTTAAACAAAACCCCCTGCTTCTTTAGCCTTGACATATCCTTTACCTGTTGGCCCCAATTGAAACTTAAATTTTTTTCTAAGGACAACTCTACTAACTCAAGCAAAGGTGGCCTTTCTTCCAAATCTAGCTTTCCTCAGTCACTTCCAATCTAGTATTCTTGACCTATAAGCAAAATTTCCTCTTCATTTAAAGCTTCTATCAGTATTTGCCTTCATCTACCTTCTTTCTACTTAGGCTTCCACATTTATTGAGAATTTGACACTTAGGTCATAGTTTTCCTTTCTTCTGCAAGTCAACAAACTGGCTAATTTCAGCGTCCGTGCAGAAGACCCAGCCAACACTCCAGCTTCCCAATACAGTCCACCCCCTCTCATCTGTGGTTCCCTTTCCATTGTTTCAATTACCCATGGTCTACTGCCATCCAAAAATGTTAAATGGAAAATTCCAGAAATAAGTTTTAAATTGTGCACCGTTCTGAGTACGAGGATGAAATCTTGTGCCATCTCTCTCTGTCCTACCCAGGACATGAATCATCAATTGGTCCAGCATATTGTTGCTATATACACTCCTCACTCAGTTGTCATTGTCTTGGTTATCAGATTGACTGTCACAGAGTCACAGTGCTTGTGTTCCAGTAACCCTTATTTTACTTCATAATGGCTCCAAAGTGCAAGAGTTGTGATGCTGGCATATTGTTATAATTATCCTCTTTTATTATTAGCTATTGTTGTTAATCTCTTATTGTGCCCAATTTATACATTAAGCTTTATCATAGGTATGTACATATAGAAAACAAACATACTATATACAGGGTTTGGTATCATTCATGGTTTCAGGCATCCACTGTGGGTCTTGGAATGTATCCCCTGGGGCTTAGAAGGGACTAATGTAATTTATCTCCTTATTCTGATGACCTTCACCTTCTTAACACTCCAGTCCCACCCTAGACATTATTCTCCTAGATCTGCTCTATCTCAGAAATAATATACTTAGATATCATATTATTTGACCACAATGATGGTCAGTGGAAAATGCTGAATGAACAACTGCTCCACTTAGACTGTAAGTTAGATTCTTCACAATAAGGCTTGGATCTTTTGTTTTTTGTTCTTTTTTGAGACAGAGTTTCGCTCTGTTGCCCAGGATGGAGTGCAGTGGTGCAATCTCAGCTCACTGCAACCTCTACCTCCCGGTTCAAGACATTATCCTGCCTCAGGCTCCCAAATAGCTGGGATTATAGGCGCCTGCCACCACGCCTGGCTAATTTTTGTATTTTTAGTAGAGATGGGGCTTCACCATGTTGGCCAGGCTGGTCTCGAACTCCTGACCTCTGGTGATCCACCCACCTCAGCCTCCCAAAGTGCTGGAATTAGAGGTGTGAGCCACCGTGCCCGGCCAAGGCTTGGGTCTTATGCTTGCTTGTATGCCTTCCCCACAAATCAAATAATAGGAGATTAAGATCTTGCCTGATTGGCTTATTTATTGACACCTTTCCAAACTTACTGGGGTAAACTAATACCTATTCTCTTTCTTTCCCTTGATGGAATTGGAAATAGTTCTTATTACATGCAGCCAATATTTAGTAACAGAGACTATGATGTCACCTGAAGATAGATGTGGGCAATACTTTCTGAAGAACTGAACTATATTTTCATGAAACTATTCTGATCTCCTTTGCTAACCCTCACTGAGGAATTTCCAGACCAGTTAGATTACTTTCAGATAATTCTTGTAGCTAGTCACAATTCTAGGAGAAATGTATTGGAATGGATAAAGGCCAAAGAGATTATATGCTTGAAGGCTATTGTTACAGAATATTCTAGATCAAAGGTAAGACACCTGATGTACATTTGTAAAGTTACACACCAACAGCATCTTAGTTTTCAGAATCCGAATTGTAGGACCATATCCTTACCTGTATTTTTTGTTCTTATAATAAATTTTTATATTACAAATCAATACATGATTATTTTTTAAATATTTGAAAAAAAGAAAAGCAATGAGGAGAAAGAAATACCACCTGTGATTCCACATCATATTACAGCAATATAAATATCTGACTGGACGTGGTGGCTCACACCTGTAATCCCAACACTTTGGGAGGCCGAGGTGGGTGGATCACGAGGTCAGGAGTTCGAGACCAGCCTGGCCAACATCGTGAAATCCCGTCTCTACTGAAAATACAAAAAATTAGCCAGGCTTGGTGACAGGTGCCTGTATTTGCAGCTACTCAGGAGGCTGACGCAGGAGAATTGCTTGAACCCAGGAGGCGGAGGTTGCAGTGAGCGGAGATTGCGCTGCTGCCCCATAGCCTGGGTGACAGTGCAAGACTCCGTCTCAAAATATATATATATATATCTTTCAGTATAATAACATACAGAAAGATGTCTTTTGCTAGGTACTTAATATATAATACATGCAGATATACATGTTCTCTTTTACAAACAAGTAATTATTAATACTGTGCATGGTATTTTGTAACCCTTTTCCTACTTAATAATACACAGTCAGCTCTCCATATTCCATGGGTTCCGCATAGGTGGATTCAACCAACTGCAGATCAAAAATCTTTGGAAAGGCCAAGGGCAATGGCTCACACCTGTAATCCCAGCACTTTGGGAGGCCGAGGTGGCTGGATTGCTTGAGAGCAGGAGTTCGAGACTAGCCTGGGCAACATGGTGAAACCGCATCTCTACTAAAAATACAAAAATTAGCTGGACATGGTGGCATGCACCTGTAGTCCCAGCTACTCGGGAGGCTAAGGTGAGAGGATTGCTAGGACCTGGGAGGTCGAGGCTGCAGTGAGCAGTGATCATGCCACTGTGCTCCAGGCTGGGCATCAGAGCAAGAACTTGTCTCAAAAAAAAATTTGGAAAAATATTGGGTCTATACTAAACATGTACAAACATTTTTCTCTTGTCATTATTCCCTAAACAATATGGTATAACAACTATTTACATAGCATTTATATTGTATTTGGTATTATATATAACAGAGATTATTTAAAGTATACAGATGTACACAGGATATAGGCAAATACCACATCATTTTATATCAGGGACTTGGACATCCACAGATTTTGATATTGCAGGAGGTTCTAAAATCAATCCCTCATGGATACTGAGGAACAGCTATATATTTCATTTCCTTCCATGTTAATAAACAATATAGTTTGCTATAACATAATTTTTAATGAACCCGTGGTATTCCACCAAATAGATGTAATATACCTTAACCAAACTATTATCGTTGAACACAAAGGTTGTTTGTTTCAAGAATGCTATATTGAAGTCTTTTCATACTTCTTTTACCTATTTCTTCGGGCTATATTCCTAAGTTAATTCCTAGATCAAATTACATATACTTTAAAATGTTTTCTCTTAAACATTACACAAAGAATACATGCTAGTTGTTTAAAAAATCCAATTCAGGGAGGCCGAGGTGGGTGGATCATGAGGTCAGGAGATCGAGACCATCCTGGCTAACACGGTGAAACCCCATCTCCACTAAAAATACAAAAAATTAGCTGGGTGTGGTGGTGGGCACCTGTAGTCCCAGCTACTTGGGAGGCTGAGGCAGGAGAATGGTATGAACCTGAGAGGCGGAGCTTGCAGGGAGCTGAGATCGTGCTACTGCACTCCAGCCTGGGTGACAGAACGAGACTCGGTCTCAAAAAAAAAAAAAAAAAAAAAAAAAAAAATCCCAATTCAACAATGTATAGAGTCAATGTGTATTTGTCTAGTCACACTCTCCATATTAAATATTGCTAGAGTGAAATTTTGCAAAAACAGTTAATATTTTTCTTAGACTAATTCCTAATGTCATGTGGCTGAATCTCAGGATGTGCCTTTCTAAAAGCTCTTGACATACACTGCCAGATTGTCCTCAAGGAAGGATATGTGCTTCTTTTGGCCATGTAGGAGAGTCCTGCTTTCTTATTATACAGTCCAACACCAGATATTATCATTACAAAAATCTATCAGTTTGCTAAGTGAAAAATTGTAATTCTTTTTTACGATTTTTCACTTACCAAATTACAGTTTGGGAAGTGAAGTTGCAGTTCGCAAGTGAGTTGCAGTTTTGAGACTGGGTCCGGTGGCTCATGTCTGTAACCCCAGCTCTTTGGGAGGCTGGAGGATGGCTTGAGGCCAGGAGTTCAAGGTTACAGTGAGCTATGTTTGTGCCACTGCACTCCAGCCTGGGCAGCAGAACAAGACCCTGTCTGTCTAAATAAAAAATAAATAAATAAAATAAAATTTGCATTTTTGATTCATGGTGATGTTAAATACCTTAAAATAATGATTGGTTTTACTTCATTTAAGTTTTCATATACTTGGTTTCTTTTTCTATTGACTCGTGCTTCAGGAACTGGCTAGTTGTTCAACAAAGCTATTTCACTTTCCTCAGAAGCACACAGCTAGACTACATTTCCCAGTCTTCCATGCACTTATATATATATGGCAACTCGACTGCATTCTAGTTCAAACTGTCATAAACCTCTGTAGGTTACAAATCCTCCACAAGTCTCGCCAGGCTAAAATCAAAGCATCAGTAGATTTGTGTTCTTTTCTGAAGACTATAGAGGAGAATCTGTTTCTGTGTTCATTCCAATTGTTGGGAGAATTCAGTTCCTTATGGTTGTAGAATTAAAGACTGGTTTTTGCTGGCTCTCAGGTGAGGACTGTTTCTAGCTCCTAGAGGCTGCTTGCATTTCTTGGCTTCAAAGCCAGCGGTGGGTCTAGTACCTCTTACGCTATGAATTTCTCCTGCTTTATGTCTCTGACTTGTGATTCTACCTTCCTCTTTTATTTTAAGGATTGCACTGGTCCCATTCAGGGATAATTTCCCTACTTTAAGGTCTACTACTTAGCAATCTTTATTTTATTTGCAACCTGATTAACTTTAGCAATGCAAGGTACCATATTTATAGGCATACACACTAAGCCAAAGATAATAAGGGCCAACATTCACTGACCATAACACTCTCTTTTTCAATGTTTCAAATACGATGTTTAGGACAGACATGGTTGATATTTGTATTCCTTAAGTTTAGACCAGTGATTGGCACAAGTAGTGTAAATAAGGCTCTACTGATAATACAGGAACAAAATTTTCATCCAGTAACCTGATTACACTGTACCACTAAGCCTCCATTCCAATATCCTTATATTTGAGTGCCTGTTCCAGGTGGCTTTAAATATTTCTGTGAAGAAGATTTTGGCATAAATAAATAACATCTATCTTCTGAAACATACCATTAACCTTTTTCATAATGCCATTTTCCTTTATTTTGTATGTTATTTTCTACACTGACCTTATTCTTCTTAATAACTCCTTTCATTTTCCCTCTGCAAGCCTTCCGTGGATGTGGAAAATACAACCACTGCCAAGTGAGAATTGAGGTATAGAATATTTATGTGATTCTCAAAGATAAGCACCTTGTATAGACAGGACTATAATGACTGCACAACTAATTCTTTGTGGGTGTCCTCATCACAGAACCAAATAATCTCTCTCTTTTTCTCTTATTGCTGTAAAATAAATGTAACACAAAATTTGCCATTTTACCCATTTTAACTGTGCAATTCAGTGACATTAACTGCATTCATGGTTGTGCAACTTTTTCACCAGTTTCCAAACTTTTCCATCACCCCGACATCACTCTACCCTTAATCTCTTTTTGAAAATCTCTTTAGTTAACTAATTTCAACATTTACTTATTTTGTGAAATTTAAATATTTCTACTCCTAAGAAAAATCAGTGCCAGTTTGTTATTAATTCAGAGTAATCTCAGCTGGGTGCGGTGGCTCACGGCTATAATCCTAATGCTTTGAGAGGCTGAGGCAAGAGGGTGACTTGAGGCCAGGAGTTCCAGACCAGCCTGGGCAGCATAGCAAAACCCTGTCTGTATAAAAAATTTGAAAATTAGTTAGGTGTGGTGGTATGTGCCTGTATTCCTAGCTACTCAGGAGGGTGAGGCAGGATTGTTTGAACCTAAGAGCTTGAGGTTACAGTGAGCTAAGATTGAGCCACTGCACTCCAGCCTGGGTGACAGAGCCAGACACTGCCTCTAAAAAACCCAATTGTAATAATAATAATAATAATCTTATCATTAGCAATTTAAATATGCAGATAATAAAATTTATTTTTTTTCTCTGATTCCTCTGTACCCCAGGTAATTTTTTTGTTAATATTCTTGAATAGGAACATAATATTCTCTAGGCAAATTCTTAGACAACAACCATTTTTTGCTAAATGAACACAATAGAAAACAATATTTATAAGGCTTTTAAATATATTTGTAACACTAATGGCCAGAGTACTTTGCAAAAATCATTTGATAAGTAGATTTAGAACACATTTGCCTGGCTATCACCCATAATATAAGTACAAGTGACATTAACCTCAATATAACTTCATTTGTTAAAGAACAAATTTCAATGAAAGTATGTTCTACTTACATGACATTTAGTGGATTTAAATTACAAAATTGCTGTAAGAATCTCATTATAAGCTTGTCTTTCCCATATGAAGGCCCCATGATTTTCTCAAAAAAGATCTTGTGAAATTAGAAATGCTAATTATACATTATTATTATAAATACAGTACTACAATTACTAGTATAAAAGTAATTTGTGGTAGAATGATTGTTAATTACAAATAATTTGAACTGGAAAATTATTTCCTACCTAGTAATTTGAGAATTAAGTAATAAGATCTCATCTCATTATTTCCTTTTCAGAAAATTTGACTGTAAATATTTTCTACACATATGCAAATATGTGCACATACAAGGTAATGAATCTGAATCTTTGGCTTAATCGTAGTTTTAGTAGTATAATGTCTCTTTGTGTTTTATCCTTTTAGAGCAGTGTATTATTATTATTTATTTTGATACTTCTTGAAAGAAGATCGAACTTAGATTTTACTTTTAGAACAATGATTCTGGCTGGGCATGGTGGCTCATGCCTGTAATCCCAGCACTTTGGTAGGCCAAGGAGAGTGGATCACCTGAGGTCAGGAGTTCGCGACCAGCCTGTCCAACATGGTGAAACCCCATCTCTACTAAAAACACAAAAAATTAGCCAGACGTGGTGGCTCACGCCCATAACCCCAGCTGCTCGGGAAGCTGAGGCAGGAGAATCGCTTGAACCTGGGAGGTGGAGGTTGCAGTGAGCCGAGATCACAGCATTGCACTCCAGCCTGGGCAACAAGAGCAAAATTCAGTCTCAAAAAAAAAAAAAAAAAGTTTTAAGAAAGATGATCCTTACGACCAGTTTACCAAAAACAATTTCTTTACATGTCTAGAATAGATTTGAAACTCGAAAGTATTTAAATGGTATGATTTTGTAACTTTTCTGTTATAAAGACTTATTCTTGGGGTTCTATTTATAAAATGTGGTTGTTAAGGTTTTCACTTCTAAGTTTAATTTTACGTTTTTTGTATATTTTTCATTAACTTACCCAGGCTTGTTTATTTTTTTAAGGTCACCTTTGAATGGCATTACAGTGATCATTATTAAGTAATTCAAATGGGGTGTAATACAATAGGTTGTAATTAATATTATTAAAATATTTGCGCTACAATTCTGGTTAGTTTAAATACATTTAATGCATGAATTATGACACTTTTGCAAGGGATTCAGTATGTTGTAACTTCCAATATGTTAAATATAGCAGTATAATTCCTGTGTAGTATTATTAATATTTCTAAAACATGATTTTGACTCAATAATTTGCCAAATTTACTAAGGTTGGAAAAACTTAAAGAGAATCAGAAGAGAAAATGGGTTTCTCTTCACAAACTGATCTTTACCCAATATACTAAATAACTTATACAATTTATTTTAGTGAACTGAGTTCTGCTATCTGTTACTCTGGAGTAATAGTCACATTTAATTTGTTTTATTAAAGTGCACTTTAGTTTTAGTTTACTTACTGATGGCTCTTGAAACAAGATATTAGTTGATTCATTTGAATGAATCTAATTAAAAAGCTATGATTGAGAAATGCAAGTGAGAGAGTCTTTTTTCCCCCCTAATATGTAGACTTTATTAATGTCAGAAATCGTTGTGGAAGGATGTGATACCACGAAAGGAACATTTAACGTGTAACTTAGCAGATGAATAGAAGTAGTTTTATCTGCAACTAAATGTTCTAATTTATTTACCTAACTAAATACACAGTGGACAGCGTTCCATGACAGTCGGTGATCACAGTATAAAATTCAATAATTCACAGATACTTGGAATAGGTAAGTTTGATAAAAGCCTTTTTTGTTTTAACCATATGCCTCCTGAATTGTTATCTCAATATATTTTCTATCAGGATTTTGAAACTATCTTCCTATGAAAAATATTTTAGTCCAAATATGTAATAAACAAAGATTAATAAGCATAAAAGAAAATGTCAAGACAACTTTCTGATCAATATTAAAGAAAATATTTAGAGAAACCACAAGGAGACTGGAAATGGAAATTACTAGAACTTGCACAAGTCAGAATCAGAGAGAGAATTAGAATAGTCAGTTTTGGGATAATATGAAATTTATACTCCATAAACAGCAGAGAATCAGGATAGGGTGTTGACATTTTCCCACCTACCTCCCACTGCCGTTTTCTTGTACTGCTGTACAAGAAACTTTCATGTAAATTTTGTAATCCTTCCTTAATCTTCACCTGTTAATGGACAAAACGTTTGTTGCTTTTATAATATTAAAGAATTATAAAAACATTCTCCAATTCTGCCTTCCTCTCACTCTTAATTTAGGGAGATAGTATCAAAGCCTTGATGAAAAATCAAGGAAATCTGTTTTCTTTTTTAAAAGTCAATATTATTGACAGGGATTAGATTTAAAATTGTTTTCGAGGAGACCTCAACATTGTGGAAAGTGGATTAGTGGTAAATCAAATTCATTTACCAGTTTGGGTTACACGATGTTAAAAGTATGAATATTTAGTTGTTATCTGTAACAAAGTGTATGTATATCTAGAAAAAAATATTTGAGTATACTGAACAATGAAAAGGTAAAGAAACTTGCTGTTTCTTAAAATAATGGACAAGCTTTATTTCATAAAGTCTGAGGAGATGGAATCTGGTGGCATGAAAGAAGAAAACCCCATTTCATTCCAAATGCAGCTAACATTTGAAATATAAACTGGCTCCCACTCTCCACAGATGCCTCCTTGGAGTCAGAGGACATGATATAAATGGGGGTTTTGGTGGTGTGAGATGATGGATGAGGGTCTCTTCTGGTTGCCAGAGGATCTGTGACCAGCACAAAAACTGCTTGGTCTGGGTTAATTAATTGCAGGAACAGTTTATTCAGATGCAGGGCAAGCACCTTGGCTAAAATCTCAGCATCTGTGTTGATTAAAGATCTGAGGCTGAAGAAAGCACATAGTTGGGGGTCTTAGGTTTGGGAGCCATATGGACTTCTTTTAATGAGGGAGGGCTTTTGCGATCCAAGTCTCAAAGCTATATTGTTCTAATCAGCATTAATGGAATAACTCCTGTCCAGCACCAAGTCACTTCACAGTACTATCAAGGCAATATTTTTTCCTGGTTATTTGTTTCAATATTTTATTCAGAATCTCACCATTATATTTCATTTCCTACAGACCTGGTGATAAAACACGGTGCGAAATCTTGCTGGCTTTAAGTCCAGGGCAGACTGAATAAAAATTTATTTCTTTTAAAGGTCATTGTCAATGAAATGTCCATAAGGCTATTATGACACCTTTAGGATGTGAGTTGTAGAATGTATATTCTCTGAAATTTTATCTTGCAGATATTATGTCTGTAATCAGTTTTCTTAGCTTTGACTTTCTTTTATTATAGCCATGGAAATTGACTCAGAGGTTCAAATGAAAAGGGAATATGATAAAATGAAAAAAATGAAAAAATGCATCAAAACTAAACTTCTTTAGGCTGCTACTTTGGACATTCATAATTTGGACATTCATAATTTGGTAATATTATGGCCCCATTCCTTACAAAACTGTGGAGTTTATCAAAGGATCTCTCAGAATTATAAATTTAAACTACCCAGGGTCATAAGTCAGTTGCAAGTTTAGGCACTCACTTAGGGAAACAAAACTTGGGTCCTGAGTAAATGTTTCTCAGGTGCTTTGTTCCTTTTACACAGTTTGATTTTCAGAGATTTAAGTCAACTGCCTGTCTTAGAGTCTATTCATTTAGGTCATGAGCGTGACTCACATATTATCCTGCTTTTGTTATTTTTAAACTTTTAAATTACAAAATATATCGTAAATACATGGAGACATATGATGTACAGGTAGATTTTAAAAGCAATAATAAAGTAAGCATCTGTTTTCCCCTCATCTTAAGAATTAGTACATCAGTTCTTCCTGGCGCTCTTTCAAATCTGTCTCTTCCAACTCCCCTCAAAGGTAACCACATTATACATTTATTTACATGATACTTTCCCTTCTTTTTCTTTCAAAGTTTTAACCTACATTTGTTTCTGCACTATTGTAAGTAGGAGTTATGTTGTGTGTTTTGTTCTGCAACTTGTCTGTTTTGCTCACTATTATGCTCCAGCAGTTCATCCATGTGAATCATTTATTTACAATGCTGTTGAGGAATTCATTAAATGAATATAGGATAATTTATCAGTTCATTCTACAGATGAAGGTCTTTGCATGGTTTTAAGTTTTGCTATTAGAAAGACAGAAGATATGAACATGTCTTCCGGTACAAGTGGGCAAGAATTTCTGTAGATAGGACCAGGGAGTGGAATTACTGAATCATGAAGTATGCATGCACCAAATTCAGATTTCTAGGTTACGCCTGGTTGTTTCCCAATGTGAATTTCACCAATTTCCACACTCACCAGCAATGTTTGAGAGTTCCTGAGACTCTAAGTCTTTCCCAATGTTTGGTATGGTGTGTGCATGCCTGTGTGTATATATATATGTGTGTGTGTGTGTGTGTGTGTATGCCCACACACATATTTTATATATATATATAAAACTTGCAATCCTGTTATGATATGCTCTATTGTTATAATTTTAATTAGCATTTTGCTAGTTAGTAGTAAGATGCAGCACATTTTTATGTTTATTGGTCATCTGTAATCTTCTGTGAAGTGTCTTTGCGACTTTTCTATTGGGTTGTTGATCATTTTCTTTCTTATTCTTTACAGTCTCTATATTAATCCATTGTTACTAACACAAATATATTCTCCTGGTTTGTGGCTATCTTTTCACTGCCCTTTTTATGCCTATTGATGAATAGGAGTGCTGAATATCTTAAAAGTTTCATCTTGAGATAATTTTAGATTCACATACGGTTATAAGAAATAACACACAGGGATACATATACCCTTCACTCAGTTTCCCACAACGGTACCACATGGCTTAACAATATCACAACTTGGAAATTGACATTGATATAATTCATCGTCAGCTTTATTCAGATATCATCAGTTTTGCACACACTCATTCATGTTTGTGTGTATATATTTAGTTCTATGCAAACTTTATCACTTGTTGTAGCTTGGTATAACTACCACCATGTTCAAAATAAAGAACTGTTCCATCACAAAAGGGCTCCCTCATCTTCTTAAAAATTTTATGTATAAAGATCTAACATGGTTTCTTTCATTGGGTAGGTGGCTTGGATATTCCACTTAAGGAAGATCACTTAGTCCAGCTTAATAAAACCTATGTCCTTTGCATACTGACAGAATCACTGGTGGCACATACTGAGGCCCTACTTCCAGATCAGACCAGGCTTGTTTGAGCAGACCAGAGCGAGAGTCCTGGCCAAATCTTTTTTGCAGGTGGCTTCAGTAGAGCTCAACTTCTTTATAGCCATGTTCATCACCTTTCTTCCACCACTCCTAACTCCTGGTAACCATTCATCTGGTATTCATGTCTACAATTCTGTCATTTCTTATATAGAGCCATACAGCGTGTAACTTTTTGAGATTGCCCTTTTTTTTTTTTTTAACTCAGCATGATTCCCTTGATATCCATCCAAGTTGCATATGTCAACAGTTTGTTCTTCTTTGTTGCTCAGTACAATTCCAAGACATTGAGGTGCCACAGTTTGTTTACCTGTTGAAGGACATCTGAATATTTCCGGGTTTTGGCTATTACAAAGTTTGGTAAGAATCTGAATTGCAAGCAAAGTTTTGTGAGAAAATGTAATAGAATTTATTTTTTAAAGAGGTTTTAGTTTTACAGAAAAACGTGCAGAAAGTACAATGAGTGCCCATATTTCCCTCCTCCCCTCATAGTTTCCTCTTTTATTGACATCTTACACTACTGTCCTACATTTGCTATAATTGATGAGCCAATATCGATAACAGTAATATTAACTAACATTATAGTTTACATTAGAGTTCACTCTTGGTGTTGTATATTCTATGGGTTTTGACAAATGTGTAATTTCCACTATTATACTAGCATAGAGAATAGCATCACTGTTCTAAAAAGTGCCAGTGATGGACCTATTCGTCTCTTTTCCCACTTCCCCTGAACCACTTATCTTTTTATTGTCTCTATAGTTTTGGCTTTTCCAGAATGTCATATAGTTGGAATCAGAAAAGAATTTTCAAATTAGCTTCTTTTACTTAACAATATGCATATAAGCTTCCTTTGTGGCTTTTTCTGATTTGATAGCGCATTTATTTCTCTTGCTGAATAATGTTGCGTTGTATGAATTGTACCACAGTATATTTATCCTTCATCAGCTGAAGGAGATCTTGGTTGCTTCCAGGTTTTGGCAATTATAAATACCACTGTTGTAAACACTCATGTGCAAGTTTTTGTGTGAATTTAAGTTTTTCACTCATTTGGATAAATGCCAGGTAGCACAGTTGCTGAATCCAATGGTAAGGATATAAACATTCTTGTAAGAAACTACCAAACTGTCTTCCAAACTGGCTGTACTGAACCCAAGTTCTTATTTCTCTGAGACAGGTTCTCAAGAGTACAATTGCTGTGTCATAACGGCAAGTACATGTTGATTTTGGTAAGAAACTACCATATTATTTCACAAAGCAATTGTATCATTTCACAATCCCACTGGAATTGACCAGTTTTTCCAGATCTTCAGCAGCATTTAATGTTATTACCATTTTTTATTTTACCCATCTTAAAAATGTGCAGTGACATCTCATTATGATGTTAATTTGCATTTCTCTAGTGACAAATGATGCTGAGCATTATTTCATGTGTTTATTTGTCTAACAACTCTGCTTAATCTAGGTACCCAAGATTTTCTATACCTTTTTCTTAAAGTTTCATAGTTTTATTTTTACTTTATTATTATTATTGTTTTGTGAGATGGAGTTTCGCTCTTGTTACCCAGGTTGGGGTGCAATGATGCAATCTCAGATTACTGCAACCTCCACCTCCTGGGTTCAAGTGATGCCGCTGCCTCAGCCTCCCAAGTAGGTGGGATTACAAGAATGCACTGCCACGCCCAGCTAATTTTGTCTTTTTAGTAGAGACGGGGTTTCACCATGTTGGTCAGGCTGATCTCTAACTGCTGACCTCAGGTGTTCCACCCGCCTCAGCCTCCCAAAGTGCTGGGATTACAGACGTGAGCCACAACGCCTGGTCATTTTATCTTTACTTTTAACTGTATTATTTACTTTAGGTTTTATTTAAGGTATGAGGTTTAGGTTGAGTTTTTTCACTCACCATGGATATCCTATTGCTCCAGTACCACTTGAAAACGCTATGCTGAATTTTAATGTAGTAAAAAGCATTTTTTTTTTTTTTGTGGTTAGTGGTTTTAACATCTTACTAAACATCATTGTAAAAAACAAACAAACAAAAACTCCTATATTTTCAGCTAAGTGTCTTAAAGGTTTTTTAAAAAATTAACTTTAAAGAGATAAAGCATATGAACAATAAAATGCATACATTTTAAGAGTACTGTTAGATGAGTTTGACAAATATTCCCATGTAACCATCACTACAGGAAAGATACTGAACATTTGTATCACCCCCAAAACTTCACTGACCCATTTGCAGTTAACTCTCAACCCAAGATCAACTACTCTTATTTCAATAAGTTAGTTTTTCCCACTTTATGTCTGATTTCTTTTGCTCAGCATGAAGTTTTTGAGATTCATCCATGTTGCTGCATATATCACTAGTTCATTTAATTACCAAGTAGCTTTCTGTTTTAAAGAAACACCAACATTTGTATTTCCATTGATACACAAGGAGTGCAATTACTGGATCATATGGTAAGAGTATGTCTCATTTTGTAAGAAACTGCCATACTGTATTCCAAAATAGCTGTACCACTTTGCATTCCCATTAGCAGTTAATGAGAGTTCCTGTTGCTCCACAACCTTGAAAGCTCTTAGTGTTGTCAGTGTTTTGGATTTGGCCATTCTAATAGGTGTGTAGTTATAGCCTGTTGTTTTAATTTGTAATTCTCTAATGACATAAGTTGTTGATCGTCTTTTCATAAGCTTACTTGCCATTTCTTTTTCTTTCTTTCTTTTTTTTTTTTTTTTTGAGATGGAGTCTCACTCTGTCTGTTGCCCAGGCTTGAGTGCAGTGGCACCATCTTGGCTCACTTCAACCTCTGCCTCCCGGGTCCAAGCAATTCTCCTGCCTCAGCCTCCAAGTAGCTGGGATTACAGGGGTGCACCACCATGCCTGGCTAATTTTTGTATTTTTAGTAGAGATGGGGTTTCAACATGTTGGCCAGGCTGGTCTTGAACTCCTGACCTCAAGTGATCCACTTGCCTTGGCCTCCCAAAGTGCTGGGATTACAGGCATGAGCCACCGTGCCCAGCCTCACTTGCCACTTCTATATCTTCTTGGTGCATGTCTGTTCAGATCTTTTGCCCATTTTTTAATTGGGTTGTTCATTTTCTTATTGGTGAGCTTAAAGAGTTACATGTATATTTTGAGTAACAGTGCTTTATCAGATACGTTTTTTGCAATGTTTTCTCCTGGTCTGTGACTTGTCTTCTTATTCTCTTAACAGTGTCTTCCACAGATAAGTTTTTAATTTTAGTGAAGTCTAGCTTCACAATTATTTCTTTCATGGATTGTGCCTTTGGTGTTGAATTTAAAAAATCTTCACCATACCCAAGGTCATCTAAATTTTCTCCTATGTTATCTTCTAGGAGTTTTATATTTTTGCATATTATGTTTATATCAATGATTAATTTGGAGTTAATTTTTGCTGAAAAAACTAACTTTTCTCCATTGTAGTGTCTTTGCTTCTTTGTCAAAGATTAACTGACTATATTTGTGTGTGTCTATTTCTGGGCTCTCTATTATTTTCCTTTGATCTGTTTGTCTGTTCTTTCACCAATGCCACACTGTGTTGATTATCATAAGTTTACAGTAGTTTTTGAAATCAGGTAGTGTCGTTAGTCCCATGACTTTGTCTGCTTGACTAATGCCTTGGCTATTCTGGGTCTTTGCTTCTCCATGTAAACTTTAGAAACACTATGTCGATATCCACAAAATAACTTGCTGTGAGTTTGATTAAGATTTGTGTTTGTAATTTTGATTGATGTCTAATAATATTGAGCATCTTTTCATGAGTGTATTGCCATTAGTATTTCCCTTTGATAAATTATCCTCACAATTGTTGCCTATTTTTAGATTGAGTTATTTGATTTCTTACTGAGTTTAGAGAATAATCTTTTCTGTCTTGAAGTCCTTTTTTGGTATACTTAGTCAGGTTTTCCCGAGAAACAGAACCAGTAGAGAGAGAGAGATGTGGAAAGAAATTGATTATGAGAGATGGACTCATGCAACTATGGAGGCTAAGAAGTCCCATGATTTGCCATCTGCAAATTGAAAGCCCAGGAAAGCCAGTGGTATAGTTCCAGTTCAAACCCAAGGCCTGAAAACAAGGCACATCGATGTCTCAGAGCAAGAGAAAATGGATGCTCCAGCTCAACCACAGAGCAAATTCACCATTCCTCCAGTTTTTTGTTCTCTTCAGGCCCTCAGTGGATTGGTGATGCCTATCAGAAATGACGATGGCAGTCTTCTTTACTCTGTCTACCCATTCGAAAGCTAATCTCTTCGAGAAACAGCCTCCCAGACACACCCAGAAATAATTTCATATTGTGAATCCCTTAACCAAGTTGACAATATTAATAAAATTAACTATTACAATTAGATACATGATATGCATACATTTTCTCCCAGTCTCTAGCTTGTCTTTTCATTCACTTAATAGTGTTAGATTAAAAGTTTTAAATTTTAGTTTAATTTACCAATTATTTGGTAATGGATAGTGCTTTTTTATCGTATTTAAGGACTTTTTGCCTAACACAGGGTCACAATTATTTTCTCCAAAAAGATTTATAGTTTTACATTTTATATTTAATTCTATGGTAAATTTTCAGTTAATTTTTTATATCGTATGAGGTATTGGTTGAGTTTTTTTTTTTTAAATGTATCTTTTATGAACAACATTTATTGAAAAGACCATTCTTTTTTCACTGAACTGACTGTTCATCTTTATCAAAAGTTGATTAATGGTCTGATGTAGTGGCTCATGCTTATAATCCCAGTGCTTTGGGAGGCCAAAATGGGAGGACTACTTGAGGCCAGGAGTTCGAGACCAATCTGGGCAACATAGCAATACCCTGTCTCTACAAAAAATTTAAAAATTAGCTGGATATGGTGGCATGTGCCTGTAATTCTCACTACTTAGTAGGATCATGTGAGCCCAGGAGTTTAAGGTTACAGTGAGCTATAATCACACCAATGCACTTTAGCCTGGGAAACAGAGTAAAACCCTGTTTCTTAAAAAAAAAAAAAA
>NW_016803101.1:1797691-1800033 GCF_001698545.2 Rhinopithecus bieti
AAAAAAAAAAAAAAAAAAGTCCATATTTACATAATCCTGTTCTGCATATCTTTTCTGTTCCTTTGATCCATGGTCTGTCCTTTCTCCATTATGACACTGTCTCCATTATTGTAGCTTTGCATTAAGACTTAAAATCAGGGAGTGAGAGTCTTCCAATTTTGTTCTATTTTTCATAATTGTTTTATTTGTTTGGGCTTCTTTGCCTTTTATATAAAGTTTAGAATCAGCTTTTCTATACCTACAAAAACAGCCTAGTGAGATATTGCTATGGTTTAAATGTTCCCTCCCAAACTCATGTTGAAATTTAATTGCCATTATGATAATATAAATAGATGGAACCTTGGCTGGGCACAGTGTCTCACACCTGGAATCCCAGCATTTTGGGAGGCCAAGGTGGGCAGATCAGAGATCAGGAGATCGAGACCTTCCTGGCCAACATGGTGAAACCCTGTCTCTACTAAAATTACAAAATCTAGCTGGGCGTGGGGGCGCCACTTGGGAGGCTGGGGCAGGACAATCACTTGAACCCAGAAGGCAGAGGTTGCAGTGAGCCGAGATCACGCTACTGCACTCCAGCCTGGCGAGAGAGCGAGACACCTTCTCAAAAAAAAAAAAAAAAAAAGATGGAATCTTTACGAGTGATGAGGTCATGAGGGTTTTGCCCTCATTAATGGATTAATGTTATGAGCATTCATTCCCCCTTTTCTCTCTCTGTCTTGTGCATGCACTTCTGTGCCATGTGATGCCTTCCGTCATGTTATGATGCAGCAAGAAGATGGACTCCCCAGCCTTCAGAACCATTATCCGGATAAAAGACCATTTTCTAATTTTATTTGTTTATTTATTTAGAGATAGGGTCTCACTTTGTCACTCAGGCTGCAGTGCAGCGGCATGATCATGGCTCATTGCAGCCTCTACCCTTCCCTCCCCACCAGGCTCAAGTAATCCTGCCACCTCAGCCTCCCAAGTAGCTGGAGCACAGGTGCATACTGCCATACCTGGCTGATTTATTTTTATTTATACTTGTTGTAGAGACTAGGTCTCCCTATGTTCCCCAGGCTGGTCTCAAACTCCTGGGCTCAAGTGATTCTCCCACCCTAGCTTACCAAAGTGCTGAGATTATAGGCATGAGCCACCACATCCAGCCTATTCTCTTCAAATTACCTGGTTTGTGCTATTCTGTCATAGCAGCAGAAAATGGACAGGGACCAACATTGACCAGGACTGTGTTAAATCTGTAAAGTTTAGGCATTGTTGACAGAGTAAGTAAACTGAATCTTTTAAATCATGGGCATGGTATTTTTTATTGGTTCATTTAGATCTTAGAATTCTTCAATCAGCATTTTGTAGTTCTTAGCACTTATCTTGTACATATTTTTTAAGATTCTTACCTAAGTATTAATTTTTTTAACTATCTTTAATGGTACAATTTTGTAAAATTTTGGTTTTCAACTGTCTGTTGCTAATATATATTTACAGAATGGATTTGTATATGTTTTCTTGTCTTTGGAAAATTTTGGCCAGGCATGGTGGCTCACGACCGTAATCCCACCACTTTGGGAGGCTGAGACGGGAGAGTCATTTGAACCTGGGAGGCGGAGGTTGCGGTGAGCCAAGATCACGCCATTGCACTCCAGCCTGGGCAACAAGAGTGAAACTCTGTCTCAAAAAAAAAAAAAAAAATCCCCAGCTTTATTTACAAATAATTAGCTAATTAAAATTGTATATATTTAAAGTGAATAGCATGTTTTCATATAAGTATATATTGTGAAATAATTATTGCTATTCAACTAATTAACATATCGGTCACCTTGAATAATTACTTCTTTTTTTAAAAAATTTTTTATTATACTTTAAGTTCCAGGGTACATGTGCACAACGTGCAAGTTTGTTACATATGTATAAATGTGCCATGTTGGTGTGCTGCACCCAATAACTCATTTACATTAGGTATATCTCCTAATGCTATCCCTCCCCACTCCCCTGACCCCACAACAGGCTCCGGTGTGTGATGTTCCCCTTCCTGTGTCCAAGTGTTCTCATTGTTCAATTCCCACCTGTGAGTGAGAACATGTGATGTTTGGTTTTCTGTTCTTGTGATAGTTTGCTAAGAATGATGGTTTCCAGCTGCATCCACATCCCTACAAAGGACGTGAACTCATCCTTTTTTATGGCTGCATAGTATTCCATGGTGTATATGTGCCACATTTTCTTAATCCAGTCTGTCATTGATGGACATTTTGGTTGGTTCCAAGTCTTTGCTATTGTGAATAGTGCCACAATAAATATACGTGTGCATGTGTCTTTATAGCAGCATGATTTATAATCCTTTGGGTATATAC
>NW_016803101.1:1800049-1831061 GCF_001698545.2 Rhinopithecus bieti
GATATCCTTGTTAACTTTCTGTCTCGTGGATCTGTCTAATGTTGACAGTGGGGTGTTAAAGTCTCCCATTATTATTGTATGGGAGTCTAAGTCTCTTTGTAAGTCTCTAAGGACTTGCTTTATGAATCTGGGTGCTCCTGTATTGGGTGCATGTATATTTAGGATAGTTAACTCTTCTTGTTGAATTGATCCCTTTACTATTATGTAATGGCCTTCTTTGTCCCTTTTGGTCTTTTTTGGTTTAAAGTATGTTTTATCAGAGACTAGGATTGCAAGCCCTGCCTTTTTTTGTTTTCCATTTGCTTGGTTGATCTTTCTCCATCCCTGTGTTTTGAGCCTGTGTGTGTCTCTGCACATGAGATGGGTCTCCTGAGTACAGCAAACTGATGGGTCTTGACTCTTTATCCAATTTGCCAGTCTGTGTCTTTTAATTGGAGCATTTAGCCCATTTACATTTAAGGTTAATATTGTTATGTGTGAATTTGATCATGTCGTTATGATGTTAGCTGGTTATTTTGCTCATTAGTTGATGCAGTTTCTTCCTGGCATCGATGGACTTTACATTTTGGCATGTTTTTCCAGTGGCTGGTACTGGTTGTTCTGTTCCATGTTTAGTGCTTCCTTCAGGAGCTCTTGTAGGGCAGGCCTGGTGGTGACAAAAATCTGTCAGCATTTGCCTGTCTGTAAAGGATTTTATTTCTCCTTCACTTATGACACTTAGTTTGGCTTGATATGAAATTGTGGGTTGAAAATTATTTTCTTTAAGAATGTTGAATATTGGCCCCCACTTTCTTCTGGCTTTTAGAGTTTCTGCTGAGAGATTCGCTGTTAGTCTGATGTGCTGCCCTTTATGGGTAACCTAACCTTTCTCTGTGGCTGCCCTTAACATTCTTTCCTTCATTTCAAGTTTGGTGAATCTGACAATTATGTGTCTTGGAGTTGCTATTCTTGAAGAATATCTTTGTGGCATTCTCTGTATTTCCTGAATTTGAATGTTGGCCTGCCTTGGCTGCCTCCCTAGCTTGGGAAAGTTCTCCTGCATAACATCCTGCAGTGTTTTCCAACTTGGTTCCATTCTCCCCATCACTTTCAGGTATACCAATCAGACGTAGATTTGGTCTTTTCACATAGTCCCATATTTCTTGGAGTCTTTTTCGTTTCTTTTTACTCTTTTTCTCTAAGCTTCTCTTCTCACTTCATTTCATTCATTTGATCTTCAATCACTGATACTCTTTCTTCCAGTTTGTCAAATCGGTTACTGAAGCTTGTGCATTTGTCACATAGTTCTTGTGCTATGGTTTTCAGCTCTATCAGGTCATTTAAGGACTTTTCTACATTGGTTATTCTAGTTAGCCATTTGTCTAATCCTTTTTTCAAGGTTTTTAGCTTCTTTGCGATGGGTTCAAACTTCCTCCTTTAGCTGGGAGCAGTTTGATCGTCTGAAGCCTTCTTCTCTCAACTTGTCAAAGTCATTCTCCATCATGCTTTGTTCCATTGCTGTCGAGGAGCTGCGTTCCTTTGGAGGGGGAGAGGAGCTCTGAATTTTAGAATTTTCAACTTTTCTGCTCTGTTTTTTCCCCATCTTTGTGGTTTTATCTACCTTTGTTCTTTGATGATGGTGACGTACAGATGGGGTTTTGGTGTGGATGTCCTTTCTGTTTGTTAGTTTTCCTTCTAACAGTCAGGACCCTCAGCTGGAGGTCTGTTGGAGTTTCCTTGAGGTCCACTCCAGATGCTGTTTGCCTGGGTATCAGCAGCAGAGACTGCAGAAGAGTGAATATTGCTGAACAACAAATGTTGCTGCCTGATCGGTCCTCTGGAAGCTTCATCTCAGAGGGGTACCCGGCTGTGTGAGGTGTCAGTCTGTCCCTACTGGGGAATGCCTCCTGGTTAGGCTACTCAGGGGTCAGGGACCCACTTGAGGAAGCGGTCTGTTCATTCTCAGATCTCAAACTCCATGCTGGGAGAACCACTACTCTCTTCAAAGCTGTCAGAGAGGGACATTTAAATCTGGAGAGGTTTCTGCTGCCTTTTGTTTGGCTATGCCCTGTCCCCAGTGGTGGAGTCTACAGAGGCAGGCAGGCCTCCTTGAGCTGCGGTGGGCTTCACCCAGTTTGAGCTTCCAGGCCACTTTGTTTACCTACTCAAGCCTCAGCATTGGCGGGCGCCCCTCCCCCAGGCTTGCTGCTGTCTTGCAGTTCTATCGCAGACTGCTGTGCTAGCAATAAGGGAGGCCTTGTGGGCATGGGACCCTCCAAGCCAGGCATGGGATATAATCTCCTGGTGTGCTGTTTGCTAAGACCCTTGGAAAAGCACAGTATTAGGGTGGGAGTGACCTGTTTTTCCAAGTGCTGTGTGTCACGGTTTCCCTTGGCAGGGAAAGGGAATTCCTTTACCCCTTGCGCTTCCCGGGTGAGGCAATGCCTCACCCTGCTTCAGCTCTCGCTCAGTGGACTGCACCCACTGTCCTGCACCCACTGTCTGACACACCCCAGTGAGACGAACCCGGTACCTCAGTTGGAAATGCAGAAATCACCTGTCTTCTGTGTCGCTCACACTGGGAGCTATAGCTTGGAGATGTTCCTGTTCAGCCGTCTTGGAACCACTAAACAATTACTTCTTTATAGTGAGAAATTTCTTTTGGTAGCATTTTTAAGATTGCTTGTCTTACAATTTCATTTATAAATTTAATAACAATTTATTTCACTTTAAAAAAATTAAGTGTTTTTCTCATATTATTTTGCAACAAGAAAAAAAGAAATGAAGAAAGATCTCTTAGCATTTCAAGTGTGCAGTATAATACAGTTTTTTAACTGCAGACACCATTCTGTTAGATTTCCAGAACTTATTTATCCTGCATAACTGAAATTTTGTACCTTTGACCAACATCTCCTTGTTTCTCCTAACTCCGAGTCTCTGGCAACTGTCATTCTGTTCTCTACTTCTGAGTTCTACTTTTTTAGATTCCACATGTAAGTAAAATAATGCAGTATTTGTTTTTCTGTGTCTGGTTTGTTTTACTTTACGTAGTGTCCTCCAGTTTCATTCATGTTGTTGAAAATGATAGGATTTCCTTGTTTTCATTTATTTGATTTTTTAAACTTTTGTTATAGGTTCAGGGGTACATGTGCAGGTTTGTTATATTGGTAAATTGCATGTTGCAGAGGTTTGGTGTACAGATTATTTCATCACCCAGGTAATAAGCATAGTACCTGATACATAGTTTTTCTATTGTCACCTTCCTCCCACCTTCACCCTCAAGTAGGCCCTGGTATCTATTGTTCCCTTCTTTGTGTCCATGTGTACTCAATGTTTAGCTCCCACTTATAAGTGAGAACATGCAATATTTGAGAAACAAGCAATATTTGTTTCTTTGTTAGTTCATTTAGGATAATGGCCTCCAGCTCCATGTATTTTGTTGCAAAGAACTTTATTTTTTATGGCCGTGTAGTATTCCATGGCATATATGTACCTCATTTTCTTTATCCAGTCTACTGTTGATGGACATTTAGATTGATTCCTTATTGTTGCTATTGTGAATAGTGCTGCGATGAACATATGCATGCCTGTATCTTTTGGTAGAATGATTCATATGCCTTTGGGTATATACCCAGTAATGGAATTGCTGAGTTGAATGCTACTTCTGTTTTAAGTTCTTTGAGAAATTTCTACATTGCTGTCACAGTGACTGAATTAATGTACACTCTCACCAGCAATGTATAAGCATTCTCTTTTCTCTACAACCTTACCAGCATCTGTTAATTTTTGACCTTTTAATAATAGCCATTCTGTCTCATGTGAGATGGTATATGATTGTGGTTGTGATTTATATTACTCTAACGATTAGTGATGTTATGCATTTTTTATATGCTTGTTGGCCACATGTATGTCTTCTTTTGAAAAGTGTCTGTTCATATCCTTTGCCTACTTTTTAATGGGCTTGTTTGATTTTTTTGCCTGTTAATTTGTTTAATTTTTAAAATAGATTTTGGGTGTTAGGCCTTTGTCAGCTGCATAGTTTGCAAATATTTTCTACTATTCAGTAGGTTTTCTGTTTACTCTGTTGATGGTTTCTTTTGCTGTGCAGAAGGTCTTTAGTTTATTTAGGTCCCATTTGTCAATTTTTGTTTTTGTTGCAATTGAATTTGTTTCTTTGACATGAAACGTTTGCTAGGACCTATGTCTAGAATGGTATTTCCTAGGGTTTTTATAGTTTTAGGTTTTACATCTGAGTGTTTAATCCTTCTTGAGCTGATTTTTGTGTATGGTAAAAGGAAGGGGTCCAATTTTAATCTTCTGCATATGGCTGGCCAGTTATCCCAACACCGTTTATTGAACAGAGGGTACTTTCCTCATTGCTTGTTTTTGTCGACTTTGTCGAAGATTAGATGGGTTTGTAGGTGTGTGGTTTTATTTTTGGGTTTTCTATTCTGTTCCATTGGTCTATGTGTCTGTTTTTATACCAGTATTATGCTGTTTTGATTACTGTAGTTTTGTAGTATAGTTTGAAGTTGGATAATGTGATGCTTCCAGCTTCTGCTTGCTTAGGATTGCTTTGGGGTCCTTTTTGGTCCCATGTGAATTTTAGAATTTTTTTTCTAATTCTGTGGAAAATATCATTGGTAGTTTGATAGGAATTGCATTGAATCATAGATTGCTTTGGGTAGTTTGGCTATTTTAACAATATTGATTCTTCCTATCCATGAGCATGGAATATTTTTCCTTTTTTTTTTTCATCTCTGATTTTTTTTCAGCAGTGTTTTATAATTTTTGTTGTAGAGCTCTTTTACTTCCCTGGTTAGCTGTATTCCTAGATACTCTCTATTTATTTTTTTGTGGCGATTGTGAATGGGACTGCATTCTGGATTTGGCTTTCAGCTTGGACGTTGTTGGTATATAGAAATGCTACTGATTTTTCCATATTGATTTTGTATCCTGAAACTTTGCTAAAGTTGTTTATCAGATCTAGAAGTTTGGGGGCAGATACTATGGGGGTTTCTAGTATAAAATCATATTGTCTACAAACAGAGATAGTTTGACTTCTGCTCTTCCTATCTGGATGCCTTTTATGTCTTTCTTTGCCTGATTTCTCTGGTTAGGACTTCCAGTACTCTGTCGAATAGGAGTGGTGGGCATCCATGTGTTGTTTCAATATTCGAGGGGAATGCTTCCTCCTTTTATCCATTCAGTATGATGCTGACTGTGGGTTTGTCATAAATGGCTCTTATTGTTTTGAAGTATCTTGCTTTAATGCCTAGTTTGTTGAGAGTTTTTTGCATGAAGGGACATTGAATTTTATCGAAAGCCTTTTGTGCATCTACAGAGATGATCAGGTGGTTTTTGTTTTATTTCTGTTAATGTGATGAATCAAATTTATTAATTTGCATGTGTTAAAACAAACTTGCATCCCAGAGATAAAGCCTACTTGATTGTGGTGGATTTTGTTTGGAGCTTGTTTGGTGAAACTTCATCTTCAGTATATTTTCTGGACAAACACACACTGATATGATATGGGAAATTTCTTATTCCTTTGTTAAAGCTGGTATCAATGCACACATCTCAAGTCTCTATCTCCTTCATAGCATGTTTCTGGATCATTTTCTGTGCCCTGGGGCCACACATTTTGAAGTGCACTCCATAGGTGTACTTATAAATATTGGTTGTATTTTCTTGGGTAGGTACCTCAGTAATGGCAGAAGAGCTCTTCTTTGTCTTGCTACCTTTGTAGGAACCAAGTTGGAAAGAAAAGTATGAGAGATTGTTTCGTTTATATTCATCAAGACTATTTGACAATAATTATTTTCCTTGTAGTGTTTTGTTTGGGTTTGGCACTGTAAAATGCTGGCCTTGTAAAATGAGTTCCAAAGTGTTCTTCCTATTTAATTGTCTGGAAGAGTTTGAGAAGGATTGGCATTACCTTTTCTTTAAATAGTTGGTGAAATTCACTAATGAAGCCATTTGGTCCTGGGCTTTTCTTTATGGGGAGGTTTTTGATTACCGATTCAATCTCTTAACTTTAGTCTGTTCAGATTTTGTATATCTTCATAATTCAGTCTTGGTAGGTTGTGTGTGTATAGGAATTAATCTCTTTCTTCTAGTTTATCTTTTTTTGGGCATATAGCTATTCACATTATGCTCTTATGGTACTTTGTATTTCTGTGGTATTGGTTGTAATGTCCCTTCTTTCATATCTGATGTTATTTACTTATTACTTCTAACAGTTTTTTTTTCCTATAAACTTGTATAGAATATCTGTTTTAATGAATTCTTCTCTACTTTATGTGTATCTTTAAAGCTAAAGTGAACCTCTTGTAGGCGGCACATCATTTGATCTTGTATTTTTAATCCATTCAGCCACTTGCTTTTGATGAGAAATTAACATTTACATCTTAAATAATTATTGATAGGTAAAGAATTATTACTGCTGTATTGTTAATTGTTTACTGTTTTATAGTTTTTGTTCTTTTTCTCCTCTCTTGCTGTCCTCCTTTGTGATTTGATGATTTTTTTTAAATAGTAATATGCTTTGATTTCTTTCTCTTTATCTTTTGTGAATCTACTACAAGATTTTCTTTTTGGTTACCACGGGGCTTACATAAAACATCATCTACTTGTAACAGTCTCTTTTAAGCTAACAACTTCAAATGCATATAAAAAACTTTTGCTTCGGCTTCTCTTTCCCCTACATTTTTTGTTATTGATGTCACTAATCATAGTTTTTACATTGTGTATATATTAAGAAATTATTATATTTCTAATTATTTTAATTCTTTTGTTCTTTAACTCTTATACTAGAGTTAAAAGTGATTTATGAACTGCTATTGCAGGTTGGCATTTTCTGAATTTACTATATTTTAAATTTTATGGTGAATTTTATACTTTTATAGTATTAGTTAGTATCCTTGTATTTCAACTTGGATAACTCCCTTTAACATTTTTGTAAGGCTAATCTAGTGATTGTAAACTCCCTCAGATTTTGTTTGTCTGGGAAAGTCCTTATTTCACCTTGATTTCTGAAGGATAGCCTTTTCAGGTATAGTATTCTTGGTTCACAGTGTTTCTCTTTTATCAATTTGAATATATCATTCTACTCTCTTTTGGCCTGCAAGACATCTCCTATGAAATCTACTGATAATATTATTATGGGGAAGGAATACTTTTGTAACTAGTTTCTTTTCTCCTATTGCTCTCAAAATTCTGTTTTTGACTTTTGAGAATTTGATTATAATGTATGTCAGTGAACATTTCTTTATGTTTAATCTCTTTGAGGTTTTTTGGGTTTCAGGGATCTGGATGTTTCAATTCCCACTCCAGATTGGGATAGTTTGCTATCATTGCTTTAAATAAGCTTTCTACTGCTGTCTCTTGTTCTCCTTTTTCTGTTACTTCCATAGTGTGTGTATTGGTTCTGCTGATGATGCCCCATTAAGTTCTATAGACTTTCTTTACTATTTTTCATTGTTTTTTCTTTTTGTTCCTCTGACTGGGTAATTTCAAAGGACCCAGTTTCAAGTTCACTGATTCTTTTTTCTGCTGAATCCAGTCTACTATGGAACTTCATTTGTGTTCTTCAACTCCAGAATTTCAGTTTGGTTCTTTCTTACGGTTTTTATCTTTTTGTTGAACTTCTCAATTTCTTCATATAGTGTTTTCTTAGTGTCATTGAGTTGCCTATCCGTGCACCCCTTTACCTCATGTCAACCCCCATTTTTTTAAGGTTAGTTACTGGTGCTTTATTTTATTCCATTTGTGGTGTCATGTTTCCCTAATTATTTCTGATCCTTGTGGCCTTGAATTGGTATCTTTGCATTTGAGGAAGTAGCCGCTTCAAGTCTTTATAGATTGGCACTTTATACAAGGCCCTTCACCAGTCAGCCCATCCTGAGATTCTGGGCAAGCCAGTTCTTTGGATCTGCTGGTGGGTATGTCTGGCATCTGAGTCCACAGTGGCCAGTCTGGTTTCTGAGCCTACGGAAGCAGGCCTGGAGCTAGGTCCACTGTGTGCCGGGGAGCTTGTGCCTGTGTGAGTAGCCCTGATGCTTGGGTCTGTGGAGGCCATCCTGACACTAGGGCCTGGAGGCTGGGTTGATGCTGTGGTCTGCAGTAATGTCAGGTGCTCCCTTGACTCTCTTTTCCCCATGTGGGAAGTATAAGCATACCTCATTGTGTTGTACCTCACTTCATTGTGCTTCATAGATATTGTAGTTTTTACAGATTGAAAGTTTGTGGGAACCCTGCATCAAGCAAATCTATTGGCACCATTTTTCCAATACATGTACTTACTTTGTGTCTATGTGTCAGCATTTTTTAGCAACAAAGTATATTTTTTAAATAGGGAAAGTACATTTTTTTAGACATAAAGCTATTGCATACTTAATATACTATAGTATAATGTAAACATAACTTTCATATTAACTGGGAAACCAAAAAACTTGTGTGATTATTTTATTGTGTTTATTGTGATGTTTGTTTTATTGCAGTGGTCTGAAACTGAACTTGCAATTTCTGCAAGATATGTCGGTATCTCTCTCCATGCTCTGCTGTGTGGACTTGGGGAGGGGTGATGGGGATAATTTGAAATTGTCCTTGCTACCTCTTTAATGCATATTTTTATATTTCTATGATCTACCCAAGTGATGTAGTGTGTCAGCTGCCTTCTATCTTTTTGTTCTTCAGCTTTTATGAAGCTATTTTCGTGTGTGAGTAGTTGTTCAAATTCATGTTTCTTGAGGGAACAAGTGACTTGTTTGTCAGTTGACTTTGTATATCTTTTTATAGCTGAGATTTTATCCTGTGATCTTACTAACTCAGGAATTTTTCTGTAGATTCTTTGCAGTTTTCTAAGTAGAATAACCATATTATCTTTATTATTACTTTCCTTCTTACTTTGGTTTTAATTTGCTCTTTTTTTTTACTTGGTTTCTAAGATAGAAACTTAGGTTATGGATTTGATACCCTTATTCCTTCATAACATATGCATTTGATTGTATAAGTTTTCCTCTAAGCACTGCTTGAGCGCATCCCACAAATTTTGATTTGTGGTATAAATTTTTATTTACTTTAATATATCTTCTAATTTTCTTTTGACTTCATCTTTGACCAATGAAATATTCAGAAGTGTGTAATTTCTAAATATTTGGGAGATTTTCTAAATATTTCTCTGGGATAGAACCTACTTTCAAGGAAGGTTGCATATTATAGTCCTTTATCTGGCCATATTGCCTGCACACATTCACATATATCTGTGTTTTGTTTCTAAAGAAAAGGTGAGAGTGGGTGTTTGTATAAATATCTAGCTACTTCTGCTTTAATATGCTTTTGGTATTTATAAACTGCCTTTACCTATAAAATAAGGACATTTCTAACCATTATTTCCCTTCCAGAATAATTAATTATTTGATCATTTTATATAACATTTTAAGTGTCTTGTTAATTTTTTTGTTCAAGTTATTCAATATGTATTGAATATAAAAACATATCATTCCTAATTATAGAGAGATAATTTTGTCTTTGTTTAAAAAAATAAGCTTGCTTTGTCAAGAGGGCTTAATATTTCAAATTTCATAGGAGCCATTTATTGTCAGCAACTTAAAGACTGTTTCTAAGAATACATTTTTCTTTGAAATAAAGCCAGAAATTGGAACATCAGCCATATTACATGCCTCCCCATGCAGTATAAATTAATTTCTAGACTTCTAGGGGCAAACTTTCGTCCTAGAAGATCAGAGTGTCAGCAGTGAGCTAGGGAGAGCAGTGGGCTGTTATATGACACCACTGTTCGAAGTGTCAGGTCACATGTAGCACTTTATGAGTGCCACTCCCCCTTTCCTGACTAAAACAAACTCTTTTAATACATTCCTAAAAAAACAAAAAAATACAAAATACTCTTTTAATACAACATGCGTATATGTTTACTACAACTAAATATATTATGCATCTTCCTGTCAAACAGCATCCAATGTGGTGAAATGAAAAACAGTAAATCTGGGCTGGGTGTGGTGGTTCATGCCTGTAATCCCAGCACTTTGGGCAGCCAAGGTGGGCAGGTCACCTGAGGTCAGGAGTTTGAGACCAGCCTGACCAACGTGGAAAAACCCGTAAAAATAGTAGGAAAAATTTCTTTACTAAAAATACAAAATTAGCCAGGCATGGTGGCACATGCCTGTAATCCCAGCTACTTGGGAGCTTGAGGCAGGAGAATTGCCTGAAACTAGGAGGTGGAGGTTGCAGGGAGCCAAGATGGCACCATTGCACTCCAGCCTGAGCAACAAGAGTGAAACTCCGTCTCAAAAAAAAAAAGAAAAAGAAAAACAGTAAATGTTATACATCAGCATTTGTGGTATTTATTCCTTCTATTTAGTTATTTACCTCTAGATTGCAGCATTCAAAACAGAAAATTATATTCAGAGTAAAAACTCTTGACTGGATAATGGAACCTATCATTTTAGGTTTTTCCTGTATTTCCTAAAATTACCTATATTAGGTATATTTTTTCCAATATTATTCCTTATCTTTACCTTAGTTCCCCTTCATTTTTGATTGTCATTGTGCTCTCAGCTACAGCTGAAGAGTTCTCTGATTTTTCCAAGTTGGGAAGTTAATCCACTTTAAATTCCATTAAACTTTGAAACTCTTTTTCCATTGTCTTGTGGTTTTATTTGTACATTTTAATTTACTGTAATTTTAAAATGTCTCTTTCTAGTTTTGACAAATGTCATACTTTTCCTTGGAAAATTAACATCTACCAAAAAGTTACTTCTTAAGGTACATTTATATATCTTAAGCATATATATATATATAGTTCTTAATAGTAAAGAAAGATATTTGGTTAATAACAGATTTACACATTTTCTAAAACTGCTCTAAACAAATGTATAAATATGAACTAAGTATAGTGATTTAGATGGGGGGAAGTTTACAAGAAGATGGCAAGAAATAGGCCAGGCGTGGTGGCTCATGCCTGTAATCCCAGCACTTCGGGAGCCCAAGATGTGTGGATCACGAGGTCAAGAGACGGAGATCACTCTGGCTAACATGGTGAAACCCCTTCTCTATTAAAAATCCAAAAGTTAGCTGGGAATGGTGGCATGCACCTGTAGTCCCAGCTGCTCGGGAGGCTGAGGCAGGAGAATCACTTGAACCCCAGGAGGCAGAGGTTGCAGTGAGCTGAGATCACTGCACTTTAGCCTGGTGACAGAGCGAGAATCCGTCGCAAAAAAAAAAAAAAAAAAAAAAAAGGCAAGAAATAAACCTAAAACAGTCATTTCCAAGACTCACAGGTTATTACCAAAATCAATGTTTGTAAATAAATTCTCATTTCCATTTTAAATTATACTATTTTATATATATTTTCTTCATACATAGAGATAAAATGCACAACATAAAGATATAGCATGTAAATCTGAAATAAATTTCCTGTTCTGAGGATGTAGAATGATTATTAAAGGTAAGTGAGATGCTTACAATTTCATAACCTGGAATGAGAGATAAATGAAAAGATAAGTGGTTGACAGAGGACTACTTACAGCTATGGCCTCAGCCTCTTAATATTATTTTCACTTAGTAAAATTCAGACAGAAGCAGAAATTTTTAATTTAGACCATAGAAAGAATCAAATGGCATAAAACAAATGTCATGCAAAATAATTATTGAATGTCATGGCAAGTAAAAATTTTATGCGGCTCTGAATTGACTCCAACTTAAATAAACACAGGAGGATATAAAAAAGGAAAGTCCAACAGAAAGTGATCAGCACATAATTATTATAGAAGAAAGGCAGACTTTCAAATAATTGCCATGCCGTAGAGTAATTTCCATTATTTCACAAACATTTAATTGGCATTTTTCCTAGCATGACAATGGGCCTATAATGACTACCTCTTATACACTGTTATTTTGTTTGGGCTAGACAGTAATTATGAGAGGTAAAATTTCACCCAACATGATAAAAGTTTATTCAGCTGAAATTAAATAAGGATGCTGTTAAAGACTGGCTTCTGGAAAATGCCAAAGCCGAGAATGTCTAGACAAATCTTGAAAGAACACATTATTTTCTGTAATTTTGCACATGTACAGCAGAGGGCACTAATATAATTGTAGTAGTTAGTCCTTATGGGAGTAATTATCTGTGATTCTGGGATTCACCGGAAGTAGTAAACTAGAAAGTTTTTCTCATCTTTATCAATGAATAGTTTCCTCCTATCTAAATAGGGAAATTCCATGCATGAAATTTACTTAATTTTTATAGCTGAAGGGCCATAATAATAGAAAGTTAACGTTGATTATTCCCTAAGAAATCAACAACACAATGAGTGATCTTTGAGCATCATAAACTAGCTTCCTCAGAAGGCCAATAACACTCTATCAACCTTTCTCCCTCTTCCTCTTGCTCTCACATAGCTACACTCACCTAGCTACATTTTCTCCCAGAACACCATCCCAGAAATCTGAAAGTGGAAAAACTTTTGGCTATGTTAGCAGCTTTTTATGATACAGTTGAAGCACTGTTTGTAATGATCTCCACAAGGTGATGGAAACTTTGAGACAAGTGGAAAAGGAAAACAAAAGAATGAGAAAGCTAACCAAAATCATACTCAAAAATGTTGTTTCATCACAGAGTGGGAGAACAGATGGTCAAACAGTTTCTCACTTTCCAGGTTAAATTAATAGAAAAATTGCTACCCTGTGCAAAGCATAGAGTGTGTATAATAGAGAAAATTATCACTTGCTTTATGAATTTAAGTGTATTAGATGCATGGTAATACAGACATGATCATAGCAAGTGCCTTGCTTTCCAGAGCTGAAAGTCTAGTGGTAGAGAGCAGACATACTAACACATACTCACTTATGAATTAGGTAAAATATGCTGAGTCCTGAGAGCATGGGGAATAAAGTATGACTCTGGGAATCTCTAGGAACCAGAAAGGGCCTGCGGAAACAATGACATTTAAATTGGGCTTTAAAGAATGGGTAGGCATTTTATTAGCTAAAGAAGTGGTGGAAAAATCTACCAGGATGGTAGAAATTGCTCGTGCCAAGGCTTAGAAGCATGAAAGGGTAATCCCAAAATAAACACATCTCTAGTTTTCAAGGGAACATCCAACTGGAAGTCACAATTGTATATTAGGTAGAAAGTAATTTTATTATGCTATTGAAGTAATTCACTGTGGATGCTTAAGAAATTTAAAAGGGGAGTTAGCTTTGAATTTTAACAGAAGACTTTGTTACTCCCGGAGTGTCTTTAATTGTATGTGGGTATATGGAAGTAGGGAGAGTATTTGTTTCAATGCTTGCTTTTGACTACAACATTTTCCTATTTTGAGAAGCTAACAGGAGTCAGGAACTTGGCAGCTTGTTTCTGAACGATTGTTGCTCTTGATTCTAGAAATTTCTGATTACTAGCACTTAGCTGGTGTTGTGGTACATTGACTCTGGGAAACATTTTATTTTATAACCAGAAATTGTAGAGGTAATATATATTATTTTTGTTTTTTCTTCTGGCTACTGCATTACTGTTGAAAAATTAGTTATGGTCAGTTATGTGGTCAGAAGCAAGTGTCCTAAGAGGGGAAAATGAGAACTATTTTGAGATCAAGAATTACTACAGAGCCAGTTACACATATGATTATGGCCTGTGTATATTTAAGGGCCTATGAAAATATTTGAGACCTGAAAAATAATTTTTTGGCCTTGAAATGCTAAAAAATGACAAAATAAAAAGTAATGTATATCTAATTAAGTGTACATAAATACGACTAACCGCTTAGCTTAATCTTAACCCTTTCCTAGCTATCTAAAATATTTTAATGTGAGATCTAATGCATTTTGTATGTTTGATGTGGTTTCAAGTAAGGCCTCTAAAATTAAATGGTCTTCAAGCTCTTCATATTTATATATCTCTGCTCATTCTATTCATTGCATCCACATCATTTTACATTTCCATACTGTTCCAGGAATCCTAAATTACAAGTATCTACCCAATTGTTTCAAGGGGACAGCAGGAGACTGCTCCCGTCACAGAAGCCACAGGCCCCAACACTCGGCCTTGATCCCATTTCATTTTTGTTAGTGGAGGCTGATTAACAGTAACCCAGTTCCCTATGACACTGCTTGGCCCAGGAATCATGTCTGGTTCTGGGAGGTCGAAGAACTGAAAAATGTCAATGAATCATATTTCAGTTTACAGATAAATTTTAAGTTATTTCATAGGAGATATATATCAGTTGCCAACTTACATGTTACCTACGTTTATTTTAAGTCTGCTTTCTAAAACTTAGAATTCAATGAAATATATTACATGTTATTTGTAACAGAAACATGTTACAGATCATTAGTAATTTTTTAGTTTGACCCACAAAATCTCATGGATACATGATGTATCTGTATTAGGGTTCTCTAAAGAACATAACAAATAGGGGATCTATCTATCTGTCTATATCTTTATCTATCTATCTATAGACATCTATCTCTCTATAGATATATAAAGGGGAGTTTATTAAGTATTAACTCACATGATCACAAGGTCCCACAATAGGCTGTCTGCAAGCTGAGGAGCAAGAAAAGCCAGTCTGGGTCTCAAAACTGAAGAACTTAGAGTTTGATATTCCAGGGCAGGAAGCATCCAGCACAGGAAAAAGATGAGACTAGGAAGCCAGGCCCATCTAATCTTTTCATGTTTTTGTACCTGCTTTATATTCTGGCCACGCTGGCAGCTGATTAGGTAGTGCCCACCCAGAATAAGGGTGGGTCTGCCTTTCCCAGTCCACTGACTCAAATGTTAATCTCCTTTGGCAACACCCTCACAGACACACCCAGAATCAATACTTTGCATCCTTCAAACCAATCAAGTTGACACTCAGTATTAACCTTCACAATACCTAATTTATTTTAACCACAATTTCAACATTGTTTAAAATATAGTTTCTCCCAAAATAATTAAAAGCAGAACCTGAAACAGCTACTTAAACACCAGTGTTCATAGCAGCATTATATGCAATAGGCAAAAGATGAAAACCACCCAAATGTCCATCAGCAGGTGAGTGGACAGAGAAAATGTAGTGTATAAGATAATGGAATGTATGCAAGATTGAAATTCTGATGCATGCTACAATGTGGATAAACTTTGAAAATATTATGCCAAGTGAAATACATCATATATCAAAAGACAGATATTTCATCATTCTTCAAACATAAGGTACCTAGAATAGACAAATTCAAAGGGGGCAGTAAGTGTAAAACAGTAGGGGTTGGAGAAAGGGGATAATGGGGAGTTAATGTTTAAAGGATACAGAGTTTCTATTTGGAATGATGAAAAAGTTCTGGAAATTGATCCTGGTGATGGTTGCACAACATCGTGGATATACTTACTGCAACTGAGTTGCACACTTAAAAACGGTTAAAATTGTGAATTTTATATTAGATATGTATCTTACCACAGTAAAAAAAAAAACACTTAGTTTCGAAAAAATAAACTCTTTCTTGATTTCCATCTCCAAAAACCAGGAGCCTAGCTTCCCAAATACGGAACAGGGAAAGATGCTTCCAGCAATTGCAGTGATAGTAGGTTTGGTATAAAATATAATTTTACATTTTTCTAATTCTGTGTGTTTAAAGAAAATGTAATAATTTTTACCAGAATTAGAGTTCATACTTTATAAGCTTAGCATTCAGAGCTTATGCCCCATGCTAGCCCTTAGTCTCCTTTCCCAGTGCCCTCTGCTTCTGTCCCCCAACATCACTGACACTGTAAGAAAGAGGGGTTGCTCCTACCTGATTAAGTGGGAAGGGCAGGAAAAATGGAGTAATGGGAAAGCAAGGCTATGGCCAGGACTATGTGTGAGCTGTGTTTTGAAAGAGCGAACTGCCCCTGCTTTTGTTGTTTATTTAGTGTTGGAAAGATGGAGGTGAAATCATGAATTAAAAGAATTGTGAGTAAGATTTATTTGACTGTGTGTGTTTCATACTGTTGGTTGCCAATTGTAGCAGACACTTTAGGCTGTCTTGCTAATATGGCCTCTCCTCCTCTTTCTTATTAGGAGAACACTAATTTTTGTTTGGGATCATAATGTGTTCACTTAAAAAATACTTGCTTTTCCATCTCTCTTTCAATTAGGTGTGGCCTGATAATGTAGTTTGGTCAATGAGATGTAAGTGGAAATCTAGAGAATTTGGGGAAAACTTTTGCTTTTATGATATGAGTACATGCCCTTCCTCTTCCCCTTTGTCTAGCCAGGTATGAAGGTGTAATCCTAATAGTTATAACAACTTGTTTCATTAAGATGGAAGTCATTTGCTCAGTTCAGTGGAGTAGGAATTTAGAAGGAGCCAGCCGGTGTTCTTTGTGATGTTGAGTAGTGTGGATTCCCTAAATCTGGGCTTCTTATAAGGTGAGAAAATAAACACCTTTGTGTTTAAGCTACTGGTAAGTAGAAGTGGCAGGCATCTATTGGGGAAGGGCAGAAATTCCAGATGGAAGGAACAGAATCCCAGAGATCAGAAGTAATGGCTATGTAGGGTGGAGGGTAGGGCTGGAAAGTAAGTGGTTTATTTTGGTTGCAGCATAGAGTATGGAAGAGAAAGTAGGTGGAAATAATATTAAAAAACAATGTTGCGTCAGAAAGTAGTAAAAGGCCTGACATTCTAGATTAAAGAATTGGATTTTGTTATGAAGGCAACAAGGAACCACAGAAGGTCTCTGTATTAGTCTGTTCTAACGCTGCTGTGAAGAAATACCCGAGACTGGTTAATTTATAAAGAAAAGAGGTTCAATGGACTCACAGTTCCGCATGGCTGGGAAGGCCTCAGGAAACTTACAATCATGGCAGAAGGCACCTCTTCACATGGTGGCAGGAGAGAGAATGAGTGCCAGCAGGGGAAATGCCAGATGCTTATAAAACCATCAAATCTTGGGAGACCTCACCCACTATCACAAGAACAGCATGGGAGAAACTGCCCCCATGATTCAATTACCTCCCACCAGGTACCTCCCACAACACGTGGGGATTATGGGAACTATAATTCAAGATGAGATTTGGGTGGGGACACAGCCAAACCATATTAGTCTCTGTTTTGCAGAGTGCCATGCTGAGAGCTATGCTTAGTCAAGCAAGGACTAGCTGTAGTAGTTCAGTTGGGTGAGAACAAGACTATTTTACTAATCTAGGTTAGAATGAATGAAGGTCTGAACTGGGGCAGGGGTAGTAGGAATAGGTGGGAAGTGTGGGTAGTAGGCAAAATATTTAAGGCAAAGTGGACAGATATTGATATGTGGAGTGAATGAATGGAGGGAATCTTACCTACTTCTGACTTCCATATTTTGATAATTGAATAGCAAGTAAACAGGTTGGCTTAGCATCCTGATTTCTTTCTTTTAGAATAAAATAGAAAAAAGATATTATAGTTGAGGATTTCTTTCTAAAGGCAGAAACCCTGCTGTATGGGCTTTTAAAATATTTATTTTTTTGAGATAGAGTCTTGCTCTGTAGCCAAGGCTGGACTGCAGTGGTGCGGTCTCTGCTCATTGCCAGCTCTGCCGCCCGGGTTCAGCCTCCCAAGTAGCTGGGACTACAGGCACCCACCACCACACCCAGCTAATTTTTTGAATTTTTAGTAGAGACAGGGTTTCACCACGTTAGCCAGGATGGTCTCGATCTCATGACCTCGTGATCCACCCGCCTCGGACTCCCAAAGTGCTGGGATTACAGGTGTGAGCCACCGTGCCGGGCCGATGTATGGCCTTTATTTGTCTTCCTCCTGGTTACAAAATTACCTTGGTCAAGATTTTAATGAAACAGATCCCTTGGAACATAGACTGTAAGAGGTTAGAGATGTTTTCTTCACTGCTATTTCTCTAGCACCTAGAAGAGTGCCTGGCACATAGTAGGCCTTCAAAACATGTTTGTTAAGTAAATTAATGAATGGATTCTTCATTATCTTCAGAAATTTCTTAGAAATGCAGTTGTTTTTTATTTCATGATATTAGTGATTTTTAGATCAGAAAAGGACTCTAAGGATTGCCTGACCTAGTCTGTTCATTTTAAACAAAAGGATCTGGATTCACAGGGAATTATGGTACACAGATATCATAATTTTGCTTGTGTATGTGTGTTAAATTTCTAGGGACCAGTAAACCAAAAAGAGAAAATAATCAATACATATGTGCCCATTCTGTTTAGGACCATCTTCAAATTAATAAGTACGTATTTCTTAGCTTCTGTATCTAATACTGTTGAAAATGTGATAGGACATTTTAAAAGGAGACTGCAACCTGATCCTTATCTTCAAAGAAATTACAGTTTAGTTCAGGAGATAAGATTAAGGCATATGAAATATCTAGAATGCAATCAAGAACTGTAATTGGGTAGGAATGGGTAGGTGACTTCAGGAAAGGGAGAGATTAATGTGTCTTACAGATTGTTCTGTAAAAATTTAAAAATATGTATAAGAACATAAAACGATGACATCTATCAAATAACCAGCTAGCACAATAGCTAGCTTAATAATGCTTAATAAGAATTTAATCATAGCTAATATTTATTGAGCATCTACTATGAAACAGGCAAACAATAAAATGGTATTTACTGACATTGTTGCTTTTGATCCATAATACCCCATGAAGTTTGTTTTAATCCTTATCTTTAGGTTAGGTAATGTTCAAAATGTTAAATAATAGATAAGTCATGAATCTATGCTTCAAATTCCGATTTAAACTCTTAGCTACTACTACAGCACACTGCCTTGATAGCTTCAAAAAGGATAAATATAACCTTCTTCATTTATATAGTTAGTATGAAGCACCTCATCAGTTTGGGGTACAAATATGGTCGTTTATCCTTATGATAATCAAAGAAATATTTAAGACCCCAGCAGCACAATTAACAACAGGTTCATTCTCTGTTTTGGAGCTTCCCCCTTTTGTTGTCTAGAGTCTAATTCTGACTAAAGAGGCTCATTATGATTCCAACAGCAAGAGGAGAAGAGGCCTGGAGATGTTCCTATTTTAAAAGTTCTAATTTCCAGCTGTTGTTGCTTCCATGGCAGCTTTGTCTGTGGCTGAGAACTGACCCTGCACAGTTGGATGCAACTTTCTTGTCTGAAGTAGTAATGGCATCCTTATTGGTAAAGGACCCTGCACGGGTCACATCCACTCTCTTTAGGGGGAGATTATCGCACACTCTCCAGCTGCATGCTGGACCAAGTGCAGTAACCCTTGAACTTCCAAGTTTACAGCTCTTTGGTTTACATTCAACTGCTCAGCCATTGTCCTCAAACAGATACGGGGAAAGTTAATTGACAAACAAGTAAGCAACTTAACAGACAACAACATAGAGAATGTAATAAGTGCTAAAAAGGAAAGAAAAGGGTGATGTGAAGAAGACTATCTGGGCAGGTACTACTTTCATTAAGTCAGTTAAGGGGGGGCCCTCTGGAGAGATAGAATGTAAGCTGAAATCTGAAAAAATGAGAAGGAACCAACTATTCAGAAAATCTAGGGTGTGAATGGAAAATACAAAACATCAGAGATACAAAGTTGCTTGGTATGTTCGCTGACAAGAGTCAACTTGAATTTCCAGTGTAAGTCATGCACTATAATCAAAACTTGTCCTCACTCTACAAGCTCTTTCAGTCAAGTATTCAATCTGGGCTACTAACCCAGACTTTCTCTTCTCTCATGGGCCCATTTCTACCACTCGGCCTCAGTCAGGACTATCTCAATTCACTAGAATTTTTAGATGTTTAGACCAAGCACAGTGGCTCACATCTGTCCTAGCATTTTGGCTCACATCTGTCCCAGCACTTTGAGAGGCCAAGGCAGAAGGATTGCTTGAATCCAGGAGTTCAAGAGCAGCCTGAGTAACATGTCAAGACCTCATCTCTATAAAAAAATCCAAGAGTTAGCCAGGTGTGGTGGTATGTTCCTGTGGGTCCAGCTACTCAGGAGGCTGAGATGGGAAGATTGCTTGAGCCTGGGAGGTTGTGGCTGCAGTAAGCCATGATCACACCACACCATTGCACTCCAGCCTAGGTGACAGAGTGAGACCCTGTCTCAACAACAACAACAACAACAACAACAACAACAAATAAAACAATGTTAAATCTCCAAGAAGAAGAGGACTTGATGCCTTTCCTTCAAGACCCTATGGGTCTCATGCATATTTGTCTAACTGCTATATACCAGTGAGTTCTTCACAGCTCACCAGACATATGCTGATGACTTCCAAATGTATATTTTGAGATCAGAATCTCTTCCAGGAAGTTCATGTGTGTGTGTGTGTTATTTTGCCTACTCAACATCTCTAATTAGAAGTCTCTTAACAGTTCAAATTCAGTACATCTCAAAAGGAACTTTTTTTTTCTTTTCTTTGAGAAAGGTTCTTGCTCTATAACCCAGGCTGGAGTGCAGTGGCTCAATCTCAGCTCACTGCAAACTCCACCTCCTGGGTTCAAGTGATTCTTTTGCCTCAGCCTCCTGAGTAACTGGGACTACAGGCACGCACCACCACACCCAGCTAGTTTTAGTATTTTTAGTACAGACAGGGTTTCACCATGTTGGCCAGGCTGGTCTTGAACTCCTGACCTTAGGTGATCTGCCCATGCCAGCCTCCCAAGTTGCTGGGATTATAGGCGTGAGCCACCGTGCCTGGCCTCAAAGGGAACTTTTGATTCCCTGCTTCTAATCCTGTTTATCCAATAGTCTTCACCATCTCAATTTATGGTACCTCCAACTATTCAGATTCCCAAACCAAACTCTGGCAGTCAGCTAGCTTTCTATAAGCCACAGATACTTTTCTTTGGTTTGGATACTTCCTTTGCTCTCTTCTTTCACAACCCAATCCATCAATAAGTGCTGTCAGCTCAACCTTTGTAATCCATCCTGAATACCACCATCTCTCTCTTTTCCCCCAGCAAACACTCTGGTCCAAGCCGTCATTCTCTCTTGCTCAGGCTGGTTTTCCTGCTTCTATTCTCCTTCCCTCAACCCCAGAATCCATTCTCTCCGCAGCCGAGTGGTTTTTCATTAATGTAGTGAAATAATATCTCTCCTCTGCCTCTAATCTTTCAATGATTTCCGATTAGCCTTAGAATAACGTCCAAACTCATTCCTTCATCTTACACCACACTTCCTTTCACCCTTTCTAATTCTAACCATACTTACCTTTGTTCTGCTTTTAGAACATACCAAGCAACTTTGTACCTCTGGTGTTGTGTATTTTCCATTCACACCCTAGGCTTTCTGAATAGTTGGTTCCTTCTCGTCTTTCAGATTTCAGCTCACATTCTACCTCTTCAGAGGGCCCCCCTTAACTGACTTAATGAAAGTAGTACCTGCCCAGATAGTCTCCATCACATGGCTTTTTAGCACTTATTACATTCTCTATGTTGTTGTTTGTTAAGTTGCTTACTTGTTTGTCAATTAACTTTCCCCCATATGAGTTCGTGAAGGTAGGAACTGGTTGGCCTTGGCTTTTCTGTATCTCCAGCATTAAGCTCCTAGCACATATTAGGTATGCCATATATAATTTGATTAACTACTGACTGAGTAAATAATTGTGAGACATCTTTTGTGCATCCCAGAAGCACAAAAACATGGGATTTTTTTGACAGCTTAACTCAGTGATTCTCAATTCTGGGTGCATGTTAGACTCATCTGGGGAACTCTTAAAAATAAAATAACAAGGCTGGGTCCCATACCACATCCACTGAATCATAATCTCTGGAGATGGGACCCAGGTAACATTCTTTTAAAAGCTCCTTATGTGATTCTTACCTACAACCATCACAAGGGAACCAGGAGTAACCATCATTCCTTTTTATTTAAATCCCAGGTCAGCTTCTTTCTCTTATTTAAGTCTTTCAGCATGATTTATATTTGGGATTTTCTTGTGGATCACAAAACTTGTTCCCTAGTCATGTGGGTATTTTATCCACTTAGGGATCAGCTTCTTTGAGATTGTAGGATAATAGGCATTTCCTGGGAAACGGTGTGTAAGAATGTGTTATCCCTCACAATCTATAAAGCACTGCAATGTTCAGTTTTCACTCGACCTTTTGCTTTATGTTCATACCTTCAATGTCCTTGTTGTCTGATAGTCTCCCAGATATTTCCGTGGTGTGCTTCCCAGTCAGTTGAGGTGCTTGCTTAGACATTCTTTCTTAGAAATGCTTTTCTTGACTAGTCTACCTAAAATGGCACCTTACCATTGTTATTACTCACTGTTCTTCCTTGCTTTTTAAAATATATAACATCACTAATTAACAATATATTTATCTGTTTATGATATGTTTTCTCCTAGTAGAGTATAAGCTATGCAAAAGCAAGAATTGTGACTGTTTTATTCATTGCTGTATTCCTAGAAGTGTTCAGTAAATACTTGTTAAAAGAGTTAAGGAATGAGTAAAAGAACAGTGTACTGGCAAGGGGTCGCCACATTGACTGCATTTGTCCTTTTCTGCCTTTTTCTCTTCCCAAGGAATTTGTTGTAGAAGTTTGCTACATCAGAAAACATTGTTTGGGAAAAAGAAATTTTGGTGGCACCAGGAACCATTTTTTTTGTTTGGTTTTTGAGACAGAGTCTCACTCTGTCACCCAGGCTGGAGTGTAGTGGTGTGATCTCAGCTCACTACAAGCTCCCCCTCCTGGGTTCATGCCATTCTCCTGCCTCAGCCTCCTGAGTAGCTGGGACTACAGGCGCCCGCCACCACGCCTGGCTAATATTTTGTATTTTTAGTAGAGATGGGGTTTCACTGTTTTGGCCAGGATAGCCTCGATCTCCTGACCTCATGATCCACCCACCTCAGCCTCCCAAAGTGCTGGGATTACAGGCGTGAGCCACCACACCCGGCCACCAGGAACCATTTTTTAACAGTTTCATTTCCCACCAACAGTAGTTAGCATACTGCTACTATGTGATCAATTTATCTCAAATATTAATTTTGATATCCCATACTCCACAAAAACATTCTGTGTTCATAGCAAAGCACTGTCTACTAAAGTGAGATATTAGTAACTACCATGAGAAATGTCCATTAATTGCTGAAGGCAATAATTTCTGTGGCTTATAGAAAGCTAGCTGATAGACATTTATCAAGTGCTTCCTGTGTTAGGGCATTGTGATAGGTATCATGAGTGATAAAAAACGGGCATTTTCTTCCATCTAGGATCTTATAATCTCTAAATATATAAAAATAAATATAGAACTACCAATCACATGTAAATGAAATGTGAGAAGAATTATACAATTATAAAAGAGATGCAAAATTAAAATTAATGCAAAAGAAATTGAGTACATATTATCTTGGAATATGTAATATATAGGATAATCAGAATTACCTAGTGTAGTCTAGATGTTCTAGAAACTGGGTTTAATGAAGAATATGAAGATGATAAAGAAAGTACATAGACACATTCCCTTTGGTGCTTGTAGAGGGGTTTCTGTTTAAAAGCCTAACTCTTTGCCTAACTCTTGCCTGAATTCTGTTCCCTCTACTTTGTAGTGTGTGATTCACTTTTTTTTTTCTATTTTGCGGGCTTGTTGTAAATTAATGTCCAACCAGCTTCCGTGAAAATAACATTAAGAGCTGTTACTTTGAATCATTTATTGTCTATAATAGGATGCAATTTGGGCCGCATCCCAATTGTTGCTTATTAGACTACCTTGGCCTCTTGAGCTAGATATATCATGTTTGCCCCTCCAGATTGTTTCCTGATGTTTCCCACCCTGCCCCACGTCCTGGTGGGCCGACCTGTAAAAACTGGTTGGGTTCAGCAAGTGGGGAGCACAGGAGGTGGTGGGTATGAGGGAAGAAGTTGGAGCATTTGTTCCTTTGGCTCTGAATTTCCGGAGTCTGTGCCTTTCACCAGGCAGCTCTCTGTACCCAGCCCTTCTGTCTGCTGGTACCATTAGCTGCTCTTTCTCTCATTCCTTCAAGCCTAGGGTGCTAACATTTCCCAACCTTTAAGAAGCCTCAGGGTGACTGGGCGCGGTGGCTCTCGCCTGTAATCCCAGCACTTTGGGAGGCCGAGGCGGGCGGATCACAAGGTCAGGAGATGGAGACCACAGGGAAATCCCGTCTCTACTAAAAAAAAAAAAAAAAAAAAAAATTAGCCAGGCGCGGTGCCGGTGCCTGTAGTCCTAGCTACTTGGGAGGCTGAGGCAGGAGAATGGCGTGAACCCGGGAGGCGGAGCTTGCAGTGAGCAGAGATCGCGCCACTGCATACCAGTCTAGGCGACAGAACGAGACTCCATCTCAAAAAAAAAAAGAAAAAAGAAGCCACAGGGTATGGTGTGTTTCCCTCATTCCCTCAGTCCTACTCTTACTTTTGTAATTAGTCCTTGTTTTAACTGTTCCTTGAAGTACTCAATGAGTTGCCATTAACTTCGTGTTGCACTCTTGATTGATCACCTCACCAAGCAGAAAGGGAATTGACCCTCTGATGGTAAGATGACATGTATGTTTCTCATCCTTGTGACTGGAATCAGTGCCTCTGTGTGGGTTACTTCAACACATTCAGTAGAAGTGGGATTCTGCCATTCAATATTGCTGCCATCTCCTTGGCCATTTGATAAAATTTATCTCCTATTGCTAACATGGAAGATGAGGATAAAACAGTCAACTACTGGAATGGACTAAGAAAATCAGAAAGTTTGGAATTGGCTGCTGTTATTGAAAATCTGCTATGTGTCATAAGTGGGTATGTGACACATCAGTATGATGTTGGGTTGGGAAAAAGTGCTATTTCTCTGGTTACAGAAGCCCCCTTACTAAGGCAAAGGAGTGGTGGTGACTGAAGAGATGGCATTCTGGATCAACAGGCAAAATGCTTGTGTCTGTGTGTGTGTGTAAGTGTGTGAGACCACTGTAATGTGGAATAAGTAGGAATCTTCAAGACAGAAATGTCAAACCAGGTCATTAGCAGTGGAAAAAGAAGGCCTTCATGTTTAGGATAAAATCAGGGGAGAAAAAGGGCTAGAAGAACTGGAGTACTTTTGCATTACTGCCTTGAGGATAAACAATATTCTATTAAAATACCTAGGACCATGGGTGTATAATCCCATCTATTAGGGAGGAGGTAATGTAAATATAAATGAGAAGGCTGAAAAAGTAGGGTGTTACCTCAATCTGGTCATGTGTTGAAATGAAGAGGTGAAACTATACAACCCTGTGTTTTGTGGAACCAGCTGAACTTCTCAGGGAACCTGAGACTATATTCCAAACTTTGCTGAACTAAATAAGCTGATACAAGTTACTCAAACCTAAGGCTTACAGGTTACTTCCTCCCTGCCCCCACAGAACAACACACACACTTAGAGTTGGGGTTCAGTGGAGACAATTTTTGCTTATAATTAGAAAAAACGACAGTTGTTTGAACAGTTTTGGACTGTTTGGCAATCTTTGGAGATGAAAATGGAAACTGAAATTCTGTCATAGCTCTGTTGGGTCATAATTTTTGAACAGGAACTGATGATGTCTCCTTGTATACCTACAATTGTGACCTAGAGCATTCTCAGGACTGATCAGGGGATCAATAGTTGCCAGGAATTGCTCAATCAAAATTGCAGTAATTGAAAGCACAAAACAATCCTCTTTATTTACTTCTACTAACTTCTGGATTGAGATTTGTCTGCACTAGGCTGTCATGATGCATCTACTACTGACTCAAGCATCACATCGGCACATTCTAGCTTATGGGTTTTTCTTTTGATGCTGAAGCAAGTGATTCTTGATTTAAATCTCTAGGACATGGCAAACACTAAAAACTGATTCTTAAAATGATATGAAGAGAAATCTAATATGTTTGAGGTCTTACCAATACCTAATAATGTTTTAAAACTTAATTAAATTATGCTGACCAAATAAAGATTACACAAAATTGGTAAAGCAGAAATACACAGGTCTTAAAATTCTGCATTCTTTCTGGAAACAAAGAAACATAAAGGCTGAGAATCCGCTTATACATTTTTTCTCTTTTAAAACAGAAGTTAAAAATAAATTTTAAAAATTAAAGTAAAAGAGGCAATTTAAATACGATATTAATTTGCACATTTCTTTCCTTATTTCCCAATATTTCAACTATACAACGATGATAGTGAGAGAATTATGCATAATTCTAATTATATTCTAATATACTTCATCCTCTATTCTATTCTAATATACTTCATCCTCAGCAGACTTCATTATGTATTTCTTCAGAACAGAGAATATCACTTTTAAATATTTGGACAAAGAGTTGAACAGGAAAAACACCTTGATTGTTTTGCACACTTTTATTCACATAATAGTGCAGATATTTAACTTATTCTTCTGAGTCACAAGTGTTTGTATTTAACATTTCATCCATTTCTGTCATTTCAGCAAATAACTAATACAAGAAAGAACTCCTTATGCATAGTTCTGGAAATGTGCACGTTTCTTTTCTTAAAAATTGTCTGCCAATAAAGAACTTTTATAACTCTACAACAAAAAGACAAATAACCCAATTAAAAAATAGTCAAAGAACTTGAATGAATAGATATTTCTCCAAAGAAGAGAAACAAATGTCCAACAAATACATGAAAATATGCTCATTGTCATTAGTCATGGGGAAAAATGCAAATGAAAACCGCAAGGAGACAGCACTTTACACCCACTAGACTGGCCATAAACAAACAACACTGCATGTTCTCACTCACAGGTGGGAACTGAACAATGAGAACACATGGGCACAGGGTGGGGAACATCACACATCGGGGCCTCGTGGGGTGGGGGGAGGGAGGAGGGATAGCATTAGGAGATATACCTAATGTAAATGATGAGTTAACGGGTGCAGCGCACCAACATGTCATATGTATACCTATGTAACAAACCTGCATGCTATGAACATGTACCCTATAACTTAAAGTATAATAATAGAAGAGCAAAAAAAAAAAAAAAAAAAACCACACACACACACACACACACAAAACAAAACAAAAAAATAAGCGTTGGTGAGGATGATGAGAAATTAGAATGTCAATACATTGCTTATAGGAAGGTAAAATGACACAACCACTGTAGAAAATAATTTGGTGATTCCTCAGTAAATTAAACATATGACCTAGATAGTCTACTCATAGGTATGTAAACAAAAAATTGAACATCAGTGTTCAGACAAAAACCTGTACATAAATGTTTACAGCAGCTCTATTCACAATAGGCAAAAGGCAGAAAGAACCACTGTATGGTGTATTTTCAGCTATAAAAAGGAATGAAGTACTGATACATGCCACAACATAGATGAACCTTGAAAACATTATGCTAATAAAAGAAACCAGACAGAAAAGGCCACATATTATATGGTTCCATTAATATGAAATATCCAAAACTGGCAAAACCATAGAGACATAAAGGGAATTAGTGGTTGTTTGGGGCTTGGGGGTGGTGAGAATGTGGAGATACTAATGTGGGCATGTGGTTTCTATCTCCGGTGCTGAAAATGTTCTGTAACTAGGTAGTGGTGGTGGTTGCCTAACATGATGAATGTAGTTAATGCTACTGATCTTTATTTGTAGCCATTTTATTTATTTATTAATTTTTGAGACAGTCTCACTTTATCACCCAGGCTGGAGTGCAGTGGTGTGATCTCGGCTCACAGCAACCTCTGCCTCCTGTGTTCCAATGATTGTCCTGCCATGGCCTCTCTAGTAGCTGGGATTACAGGCATGCACCACCACTCCCAGCTAATTTTTGTATTTTTAGCAGAGACGGGTTTTCACTGTGTTGTCCAGGCTGGTCTCAAACTCCTGGTCTCAAGTGATCTTTGGGAGCCTCAGTCTCCCAAAGTGCTGGGATTGCAGGCGCGAGCTACCGCACCTGGCCTATTTGTAGCCATTTAAAATGCCTACGATGGTAAATTTTATGTTGTGTATTTTGTGTGTTTTGCTCCAATAAAGACAAAATTTAAAAAAATGCCTAGTCAAAGAGTAAGGATATTATCCTTTTGGGGGGGTCGCATATACATATTTATGCCACTGCTTTTCAAAAGAATCTTTTTATGATCAGGTGAAATGATGTCCTTTGGAGTGAATGACATATAGTAATTAAAAGTGTGCATTAATACTGATTTGGGGCCAAACATGTAACTTATGTTGTTAGACTTGCCAGTCTTAAGTCTAGTGAAATCTCACAGGCTATCAAGACCAAATGTTGTATTTCAAGTCACAGGTGTGGAGACAGGATAGCGATCAAACTACAGGTTTTCAGAGTTAAGTGAAATTCAGTGAATTCAAAGCCTAGCTTTTTCTGATACCAGACATGGAATTTCAGAGAAGTTACAGTAACCTTGCAAGTCTGTTTCCTCACTAGTAAAAATGGAGATAGATAATAATCTAATTGAAGGTGACATATGTATTGAGTTCATATATGATAAGTGCTTAACACTGGACTCAGCATATGGTAAATGTTCAGTAGGTTAGCTAGTTCTAAGACAGGTTTATAAACATACTTTTTCTAATGTACCCTTTTATAAATTTTTGTGAGGAATTCACCTTCGGTTTGAAGGAAGTCCACTTATCTTGCTTGACTTGGCAGGATTCTAATTGGGAGGATCTTTTGGCATCCTGACTAGATTCTCATGTACAGATAGTGATTTTTTGATTAAATGAAGTTAACAGTAAAGTGGTGATCCCTCTACTTCTACTCTCAACCCCCATCTCAGCTTTCCCCAAGTATTCTGGAACCCTTTCTGAAGAATACGGCAGTTCTAACTTTCAGGAATGTTCTGGTGCCAGCTCAGTATGCATTTGCTTATTAATCTTATCAATAGTAACAAAGTATTTGAAGGGCAAAGAAAGAGAAGATTATTGCCTATTTGAAGTTTATAAAGAAAGCCAGAAGAAAAAGAAAAAAAAGAGAACAAAAGATAAAGTAGGTCTTGTTTCTTCAACCACGCTCCAAATTACTGATTTTAAACTGCTTCAAGGACCCAAACTGTTCAGCAATGTGGGCTACATTCCCTCTGATACCCAGCCAAGGCATAAAGAAGCTGACATAAAAACAAAGGAAATCATGACTCTTGCAAAACAAAAGACAAAGGGTGTACAAAGGATCATCATTCAAGTTCGAAACCTGCTTGATAGTTCCAGCTCAGCACAAGGCTTTCCACATCTCCTTGACATTAGTCAGCTGGATGTCAGCTGTACTTACAGCAGTTTTGCCAAGGGGTGTGAAGAAAACACTTAAGTGTAAAACTTATGCCTTGATCCTCAAGGAACTTACAATAGCGCTGGAGAGATTAGCCGTGTAACTGACACTCCAGGGCGGTCAATGAAACGTGACGCACGAGTTGGCAGGGACCTTGAAGGAGAGGGATTTCACAGTTAAGGATCATTTGTGGCTGGGGGCTTGTCAAGGAAGGCTTTAAGAGGTGGGATGGAAGTGGCGGGCAGGGCTTTAGGTAGGCGGGAAATCCAGGCGATCCTGGCCAAGGACTCAGGCACAGGACCTCGGGATGGCCCGCCCGGCTGACCGACCTCACCCTTTCGGGCCACGGCGCGTGCGTACCCCAACGCTCGCGCTGGGCTCATTGCCCGCGGGAAGCCGGCCAGGGCCACAGAACACGAGACACCGCTGGCCAAGGCGGGAAAAGACTCGCGCATGCGCGGCTCAGCGTTCCGGGCTCGCCGGGTTGGGGAAAGGGAGGTGGAGTTTCCAACAGGGAACTTGACCCGTTAGCTGCTGCAGCCATGGCGGCGCGTTCGCCTCCCTCACCGTACCCTCCGCCCCAAGCGCGACAGTTGGGCCCCAGGTCCCCACGTGTTGGGCGGGGAGCTGAGGTACACGCAGTGCGCAGCGAGGCCTCGGGTTTTGCCGGCGCAGCGCGGGAGGTGGTCGCGGACAAAAGTGATAAAATCTGGCTGGGCGAAGAAGGGTCAGGGGGCCGGCGAGGGCCTGCTGGGGCAGCTCCGGCTCATGCTCCCCTCCTCAGCGCGCCCATGGGGTCCAGACGGCTAGAGGGCATCTCGGTAGAGGAGGCGATGGTGACCCGGACGCAGCTGCTGGAGGAAGAGCTGAGCAGCCTAAAGGAGGAGTTGGCCCTGTGTCAGGTATCGAGGACTCTCGCAGCCGGCCTTTCCCCACCACAGCGGGGCCGGGACCCGTGGGGAGGCGCGCCCTTCTCCCTCTGCCTTGGGACCTACCCCGCCCCGCCCGGCAGCGCTCCCTCGCGGCTGCACACCCTGCTAAGCCCGCGGCCGGGGGCTGGAGAGACGCCGCTGCGCCCGGCTCCCCGACCCCGGGCCCCTGCCCCTTTCCGGACAGCGGCCAGACAGGCTTCGCCTCCGCGCCCGGGTTTGGTTTTGGTCACTTGGATACTCGCAGTCGCATCCCCTCCCGTTCCCACAAAGCCCAAGTTCTTGGTGGTGACGGTAGCCAATACCTGCCTGGGGCCCAGGAGTGACATGCAGTCCACTAATTGAAATGAACAGGAAAGTGTAAACACTTTTGTTAAAGTAAAATCCATCGATGAAGGAGCCTGTTTTTAAAATTTCAAACCCACACTTGGCTTTGTTTTTACCCCAACTGAAGTTGTAAACACAGACCAGTAACGTTTAGAAAGTCTCAGAGCAGGGAAAAACTTACAATAGATAATGCTTGGTACTTACTAACCAGCTATGGTAATTCCGCGGTCCTTGAGTGAGAAATCCCATTTTCACGTGATCATGCCAGTGAAAAACATTTGCTAAATCAATTGCATTAACATTACTTTCCTGTTTGTAGAGTTTTTGTAAGGATGGACTTGACTATACTCCTGTTTAAAGAGATTGAATTTTCCTTTAGTTTTGCATCCGTACCATCATCTCTTTTGATTTTACCAAAACCTTCAGATAGGGTTGGGAGATTGGATGTGGGAAACTCACTAAACAGTAGATGTTTAAGTCACTCTGCCTTCAAGGTAGAAACCAATTAGGAACTGCTGAACATCAAAGTAACTTTGTGAACAGTATCATCAGTTTAATAAAACAATTCATGAAATTCATTTTTTTTTTTTTTTTTTTTT
>NW_016803101.1:1831140-1842893 GCF_001698545.2 Rhinopithecus bieti
TTTTTTTTGAGATGGAGTCTCGCTCTGTCGCCCAGGCTGGAGTGCAGTGGCACTATCTTGGCTCACTGTAAGCTCCGCCTCCTGGGTTCACACCATTCTCCTGCCTCAGCCTCCCCCGTAGCTGGGACCACAGGTACCCGCCACCACACCCGGCTAATTTTTTGTATTTTTAGTAGAGATGGGGTTTCACCATGTCAGCCAGGATGGTCTCGATCTCCTGACCTCGTGATCCGCCCGCCTTGGCCTCCCAAAGTGCTGGGATTACAGAAATTCATTCTCTCATAGTTTGTTCTGTTGAATTCTTTTGCCCGTTTTATAGGTCCTTGCTGACTGAGTAGAGGGTGTAAAAATGGGACCATCTTCAAATCGAATATGCCTTTGGTTGAACAAGGTTGGGACATTTTATGTGGTGCCCACTTTTCATTTTCCCATTTTTCTGTTCTTCGTTGGGTAAGGAGCAAAGGGATAAATAAATGGCAACAATAAATTGAAGCATTTGTCATCTGCAGCCCTCACCCTTTGGGGAGTTTTAAGATGTGAACCCTTTAATACTCTGAGTCCTAATCTAAGACACTCTTTGGCATATTTTCCACTCTCTTTCCTCCCACCTCTTCCTCCCCACATAGTTAGGCCTTTAGCTGGCTAAGGAGCTAAGATACTTACTTTTTTATGAATGACTTGGTTAAGGAAGTCAGACTGTTGGAAACAGCCTGATGAACCTCTTCCCGCAAACACTTACATTTTTTAAAATGCGGCTCCAAACATGGTATTGGCTTTTGTGACCTAGGACATATATAGACTAGGAAAATGATTGACATACTCTTGGCAAATATGAGAATACAGAGATGGTCATAAGAGTCTGGAATGATGATTTCTTAGATTTTGTAATATTAATACTCTTATAATTGTAGGCAGTATCCCGCATCATAAAAACCTTAGTCAAATGAGACACCTGTTCTTGGGGAATCTTGGGGAAAAAGAGTAATTGAACTCCCAATTGTTTTGTAAAAAAGCATTTAGGTGATTAAATATTCACTTTTACATCTTTTAAAGTGTATTCTCCTGCTTATTTGTTTAGCTAGAAATGACAGTACCCAAGAATATGTAACATTAAAACTGCTGAAAATTACAACTCGAAGTAAAATTCATTTTGTATCTCAACCTAGTAAGTACACACACATATACATATATTTTCAGAAAAAATACATTCCCTAATATTGTGTGGGCTGATATTTTTTCAGTTCTGTTCCTTTAAAAAATGCTGTCCAGATGTAAATTAATTTCAGAACCCAACAATGCTTGAAACATATAGTTTGGGAAAAAGAACACTGCTAATTAGTCCATTGTCATAAGTAGTAGCTTCATTTAATTTGTTTTGCTTTCACATTCCACTTATGGGAATTCAAATGATGTGTGCTTGGTGAAGTTTGAGTAATTCCCCATACCATTCTGCATCATTGGAATGCCTCAGAATAAGCATGTAATAGAAAGTAATCAGACGTTTCTCTTAATATCAGCATCTCATACCACTCTAAGTGATTGTATTATCTAATTAAACTTTAAAACAATATGGCTTCCTGATTAGCAAGTGAACTATAAATAATGCTTACCTGAAGAAAAAGTGACTAATTTCAATGAGGGAAGAAAAGCTGTCTGCATTGCACTTACTGAGAGTAGTAGGTTAGCTTCCAAATGTAGCTTTTTCCTAAGGAATCTTTCAAGGGTGTTCCAAAGGGTAATTTTGCATCCATAACATTTAATACCCTATTTCACTAATTTAGAACCTAACTCCACTACATTTTAATTTTGATTATATATTTTAAAATTATTATTTGATTCTGTTTGGAAGTTACATAGTGAGAATAAAGAATTTTTTTTTTTTTTTTTTGAGATGCAGTCGCGCTCTGTTGCCCAGGCTGAAGTGCAGTGGCGCAATCTGGGTTCACTGCAACCTCTGCCTCCCGGGTTCAAGCTGTTCTCCTGCCTCAGCCTCCTGAGTAGCTGGGATTACAGGCGTGCACCACCATGCCGGCTAATTTTGTATTTTAGTAGAGACAGGGTTTCACCATGTTGGTCAGGCTGGTCTCGAACTCCTGACCTTGTGATCTGCCCGCCTTGGCCTCCCAAAGTGCTGGGCATGAGCCACTGCACCTGGCCTGAGAATAAAGAATTTTATAATGACAGTAGTTTGTTTGGGAGGCCGAGGTGGATGGATCACTTGAGGTTGGGAGTTTGAGACCAGCCTGGCCAACATGGTGAAACCCAGTCTCTACTAAAATACAAAAATTAGCAGAGTGTGGCAGCATGCGCCATTAATCCCAGCTACATGGGAGGCTGAGGCAGGAGAATTGCTTGAACATGGGAGGTGAAGGTGTGCTGAGATTGCGCCATTGCACTCTATCTTGGGCAACAGAATGAGACTTTGTCTCAAAAAAAAAAAAAAGAATTTTATAATGAGTAATCTTAGGTTTTTATTTTTTGTTTTCATTTTATTTGTGACGGTCTCCCTCTGTCACCAGTGCTGGAGTACAGTGGTGCAGTCCTGGCTCATTGCAGTGTTGACCTCCTGGGCTCAAAGGATCCACCCACCTCAGCCTCCAGAGTAGCTGGGACTACAGGTGTGTGCTACCACGCTAGGCTAATTTTTGTATTTTTTGTAGAGATGGGGTCTCTGTCTCCCTGTGTTGCCCAGATTGGTCTCGAACTTCTGAACTTAAGCCATTTGTCCATCTCAGCCTTATAGGGGTGCGCTACCACATCTGGCCAAGGTTTTTATTTTTGTTATTTAGAACATCGTTTAGTGCCTGAAGGGAAAATATAAAGAGAATATGAGTGATTGATAATAGTTAGTTTCCTTGTATTAATGTCTGGAACAGTTTGGAAACTAGTTCTGTGTTTTTTTGGGGGGGAATTTGTTTTTTGTGTATGAAAGTTTTTTTTAGTAATTCTAGTTGTAATCCAAATTGAACATAATATGGCATTTAAATAACTAAAAAACTCACAAAACTCATATATAATGTAGTTCCACAATCCATTTGTAACATTTTATTGTTCACAAAAGAATTTTTTTTCATATCACCAGACTTACTGTACAGCATGGTGTTATAGTTAATAACAATAGATTGTGTACTTGAAAATTACTAAGAATAAATTTTAAGTGCTCTCATCACAAAAAAATGGTGGGTGTATGAGATAATGGTTATGTTTTCTTCTTTGTTTTTTGAGATGGGGTCTTGGTCTGTCGCCCAGGCTGTATGGTGGCACAATCATGGCTCATTGTAGCGTTGACCTCCCGGGCTCAGCGATCCCCCCACCCTCAGTCTCCTGAGTAGCTGGAACTACAGGTGTATTCCACTACAACTAACTAATTTTTAAGTTTGTAGCGATCGGGGTCTCACTGTGTTGCCCAGGCCAGTCTCAAACTTCTGGACTCAAATGATCCCCTCCCACCTTGGCCTCCCAAAGTGCTGGGATTACAGATGTGACCCACTCTGCCAGCCCTAATGGTTATGTTAATTAGCTTGATATAACCATTCTAAAATGTATACATAAAACGTTATGTTGTATGCCATAAATATATGCAATTTTGATCTGTCGATTAAAAAATACTAAAAAACAAAAATTCCAGAAGAAGAAATGGGTAAATACATTTCTAATCTTGAAATAGAGAAGGCTTTTCTAACTAGTACATGAAGTCCATAAGCCATGGAAAAGATGGATACATTTGAGTATGTAAAATTAATAACTTGCTTTTTCAAAAAAGTCAATAAGCAACAACAGACTGGGAAGAATATTTCTGACAATGGGTAGACACAAGTCTAATTTTAAGATTTCCTCTAAGTTTCCAACAGCACTTATATTTCATTGACAGAACATAGTCATATAACCCATAAGGCAAGAGAGGTCGGTCTGTTACTTGGGCAGAATTGTTTCTCTAACCAAAAAGAGAGAACGGATGATGGAGACAGAAATTGAGATATCTGCCACACAAGTAAAATGAAATCACTAAACATACAGGATTATTAAACGAAATATGCTGTGAAAACAAAATTGTAACTGGAAAAGTGGTTGCTAGAGACTTGGGAGTTTTGGTGACTATGATAGTAGTCAGGAAAGAATTCACTTGAGATATTATTTAAGATTTAAGCAAAGACTTGAATGAAGTGAGGGAATACTCTATGTGAAAATGTGATGGATGATGTAGTATGTGCATTGGCTCTGGTTCAAGTAGAGCAAGTAGAGTAAGAACGTCTGTGTGAGCAAGGAGGAAAGTGACAGATGAGGTTGGGGAGGTGTATATGGGCCAGGCCATATGGAGTCTTGTAGCCTTGACACAGAGTTTGGATTAGTTTCCTAATTTGATGGAAACCCACTGGAGAGTTTTGAGTTGTAAGGCTGTGAGACCATGATGGAGAGCTGGGCAAGAGACGGAATTGACTTGGACTAGGGTGATAGTGGTAGAAGTGGTGAGAGTGGTCAGAATTTGCCTATAATGTAGATAAAGACAGTAGGGTTTGTTGATGATTGGATATGAAGTGTGAGGAGAAAAGAATAACCAAGATTGGCCAGGCACGGTGGCTCATGCCTGTAATCCCAGCACTTTGGGAGGCTGAGGCAGGTAGATCATGAGGTCAGGAGTTCGAGACCAGCCTGGCCAATATGGTGAAACCCTATCTCTACTAAAAATACAAAAATTAGCTGGGTGTGGTGGTGCGTGCCTGTAGTCCCAGCTACTCAGGAGGCTGAGGCAGAAGAATCACTTGAACCTGGGAGGCAGAGGTTGCAGTGAGCTGAGATTGCGCCACTGCACTCCAGCCTGGGCGACAGAGCAAGACTCTGTCTCAGGAAAAAAAAAAAAAAAGAATAATCAAGATTGACTCCTAAGTTTTAGATCAACCTAACCCTAACACCCAGTTCACGGGCGGGCTGCATGCAGCCCAGGATGGCTTTGAATGCGGCCTAACACAAATTATTAAACTTTCTTAAAACATTATGATATTTATTTTGCAATTTTTTTAGCTCATTAACTATTGTTAGTGTTAGTGTATTTTATATGTGGCCCAAGATAATTCTTCTTCTTCCACTGTGGCCCAGGGAAGCCAAAAGATTGGGCACTACTGTTTTAGATCTTTGAATAAATGAATAGATGGCAGTATCAATTTCTGGGAGGGAGAGGGGCAGATTTGTGAGAGGGTAAGGAACCAAGAATTTTATTTTGGATAAGTTAAATTTAAGGTATCTATTAGGTTTTCAAGTGGAATTATTGAATATGCAGTGGGAGATAATTATGGAATATGCAATTGAATATGCAGTCTGGACCTAAGAGTAGAAGAAATGACCCTAGATACAAATGTGCGAGTCTCAGGGTAGCGTTGGTATTTAGAATCATGGGTCTGATATAAGGTCACCCAGGGCAGTGGTTCTCAACCCAGAGTGCACAGATTCACTCAAGGCGCTTTTAAAACATAGTGATGCTTGGATCTAACCTAAGACCAATTAATCAGAATCTCTAATTCGTCCCTATTTTTTAAAAGCTCCCCAAAAGGGATTCCTGTCAGCCAAGGTTAATAACGACTAACCTAGGTAATAAGGACTGAAACTACCCATTGTGCTTTGGATTTGACAATATGGAAGAACTTGAATAATGATTTTATCATAATGGTGGGGAGGAAAATCTTACTGGGAAGCATTATAGAGTGAATGGGAGATAGGAAATAGACATAGTAATTACAGGCAACTCTTTCAAGGAGTTTTGATAAAAGGGGAGCTGAAAATGGGGCAGCAGTGAGGGAAGTTTCCTTTTAGAGCAAATTTAATTCGATATTTAGCATTTCAACAGTTGTATCCCAAAATATAGGTGATAGAAATAGTAAAAGTGAATGTGGATTACCTGTGTAATAACTTTTTAAAATAAAGCTTTCCCCCATACCTTTAAAGAGAATCAATTGGTGTAGTTATACAACTAGGGATCAAGTAATTGGTTTTTCATTTTAAAATTTAATACAGTATCTTATTTCACTATCACTAAGTGAAGCAATGCATCTAAATTCTCTTTTATTTCTTTAAGGCTGATAAAGAATTTGTATGGTCTTTGTGGAAACGTCTCCAGGTGACAAACCCAGATCTCACACAAGTGGTCAGTTTGGTTGTGGAAAGGTGAGCTCTCAAATTATTTTTTCATGAGTATTTGGTGTGTTGAGTTTGTTTCTCTTCATTATTAAAGTTAATGCTTGTCATTAATCTCCTAAAGAGATTCATTTAATGTCTAAATAAATGTGGAGCCGGAAATTAAAATTGCTGGATTATGAAGGGTGCCAGTTCACCAAGTACAGGTAGGCCCTGTTCCTGTTCATATTCTGACGTATTTGGAGAGTGTGTAGTTAAGAGATAAAACTATGTCTTAAATACTGTGTGTATGTGTCTTGAGCTGTTACAGTTCAACCTTAAAAATCGGCGAAGTCCCTGTTGTTTGACTTTTTACTCCATAGACTGCCTCTCTAGGGAACTTACTAGACGTGACTCAGTTTTCCCCTAAGATATTGAAAGCCTGGGATGACCTTGCCAGTGTAGACTAAGTGTTCTGGAGTAGATTAAGGGATTTTACTTAGCATTCCATATTATCCTGTAGGAACTGCCCATTTAAACTGTAGATTGTTGGGCCTCTTCTTGGTCATTAGAAACAGTGGAATGATCCTGGGTTCTTCCTATCGAACATTTGGTATATGGTATTCCCATGACACTTAGCACAACAATTAAAACACTTGCTTTCCTAGTAAATGGATTTCATTATACTTCTTAAATGAGAAGCTAAACATACGGATACCTTTTCTTTTTCCTTTTTTAAAAATTGGAATCATGATCCTAAAATCTGAATATCATTTTTCATTACTTGAATTATATTCACCTTTGGAGTCTCTAGTCCTGGGATCATTCCAGTGTTGTCTGAAATTTGACTTGTTAAAAATCTGTGATACATGCCTGAGTAAGTCTAATTTTACCATCTTTGGTTATTATGAACACTTAAAATAGTATAATCAGTTTCTTCTCATGTGGCTTGTATGTCTAACTCATCAATCATTTTCTTTCCTTCTGATGATCAGAATTAAGTCTTTTGTTGAAGTACCCTTATTATTTCCTCAATCATTTTTGAGATGAAATGTGATTACTCAGACTCCCTCTGTTTTTTTAGTAGAATAAGCCTTCTAGAGAAGCCTTGGGACTTCAATTGTCATTTCCATGATTCTTTATTCTCCCCTCCTTTTATTTGTTATTTTTTAAAACTTTCTAAACCTATCCATAATTTTTACTTTTCTCTTGGTTAAACAGAAGCATATATTAAATTATTGTTAGGTCATTTTCCTCATGCTTTACAATGTCTATTTTTCATATTTATAATATACAAAGTATACATTCATATAACATACAATTTATAAATAAACATACATACTGTATACGAGAGGTAGGTGTTCAAAAGTCTTTTTTTGATAAGGTGTAATGAGAAATTTTGGAGATTACTGCTTTATAATTGTGACTCTCAAAATTTAGTGTGCACAAGTTATACTTGGAGAATTTATTAAAATGAAGATCTCTCGGCCTTTTACCTGATCTACTGAATGTCTGGGGATGGGATCTAGGTTTAAAATAAAGTTTAAAATAACATTTCCAGGTAATTCTGATGTCTGTAGATTACACTGTGAGATACCTTGGATTTTGAGTTTATTTTTGAAATTGGAAACTATAAGTAGCATTTATAATTTTATTACTATGTAAATACTTCCTAGAGAACTATGTAGCATGTTCACATCCATTGAGAAGTGAAAATGATATGCCAAATATTCAACCCATGTCTGTTAAAAATAATGTTCTAAATATCAAGGTCAAACAGATGATCTTTCTGTATAGTCCATTAATTATCCAAATTGTGATCCATTTAGGTCTGTTTAATTTTTAAACCATGGACTTCCTGGACAGCATTCCCCCCTGGAATTTCTCATTGCCCTTCTCTTTACTTTTTCTTATAAAGAATGTCTATGTTCTTTGTCAGACATTTGTATAATAGGCTGAGGACATTTTTCCTTGTCTTCTTTGGCTTATGGTATGGATTACTTTCTGAACCTACTCACATTTGTCATTTTAGGTTTTCTTTTCATTGTACAACTGAACTTATTACACAGTTTCTAGGATGCCAGACTGTCCTTTTCTTTTTGGTCAGATTATTTTCAAGTATTTTTTTTTTTTTCTGAGAAAGGATGGACAGGTGGTACATTTTCTGACTCCTTATATGACTGAAAATGTCTTTCTTTTGCCGTTACACTTAGTTGGCACTTCAGCTGAACATAATTATTTTATGTCTATGTATTTTGCCTTGGATTTTTGAAAGCATAGTTCTGTTATCTAATTCGAGCATATTGTAATGCTACCAAGGAGCCCATCAGTGTGATTCTTGTTTCTTCCTAGATACTTGCTTGAAGCTTGTAGAATTTTCTCTTTAGGTGCACTATTGTAAAATCTCAACATCATCTGTTTATTTGGGTCCTTTGAAAGTTTATCCTTCTTGGTCTTTGGTGGGCCTTTCCATCTCAAAACTAAGATTTTCTTTTGATTGATACAATGTTCTCATATCTTTTCTTCATTGTATTCTTTGTTTTAGCACTCTGTTAGAGGTTGGAGCTTACAGATTTGACCTTCTTTTCTGTTTTCTTTCTTATCTCATGTTTTCCATCTTTTTATCTTTTGTGATATCTCCTCAGTGGCCTTCCTACTTTTTGTTCCATCAATAAGTGGAATTCTTCTGTTTGCTCTATGCTATGATCTGAATGTTGGTGTCCCACCAAAATTCATATGTTGGACCCTAATACTCAATACGATAATATAGATGAGACCTTTTGGAAGTGATTACATCATGAGGGCTCAGCCCTCATAAATGGGATTAGTGCTCTTATAAAGGGATTTAAGGAGCCTCCCTTCTCTTCTGCCATATGAGGATACAGAAGGTGTCATTTACATGGAACAGACCCTCACCAGACACTGAATCTGCTGGTGCCTTGATCTTGGACTGCTGGTGCTCCAGAACTGCGAGCAGTACATTTCTGTTGTTTATAAATTACCCATGTAAGGTATTTTGTTATAGCAGCCCAAATGGATGAAGATTCTCTCTGATTATTTGAATTTTTAAATTTTAACAGTCAAATTTTTACTTCTAAAATTACTTATTTTAAATTTTTTCCTTTTCAAAGCAGCTTTCTTTAATAGAATAACTTTTTAATCTTTCTGATTATAATTTTTTAAGTTCTTTTCTGTTTCTTGCGTTATCTTTGTTTTCTGTTGAGTAATTTCTGTTTGTTCTTCCTAGTCTTTCTCTTTTTTGAATTAAAAAAAAATTCCTTGTCTTTCTCTTTGATACTGTTGATTTTCTTCAAGTGTATGATGAACATTCACTGCCTTGCTTTTATATAGGCATGTTGCTCATATGGGTTTGCTTTGTGTTTTTTGTATATCTGTTTACCGGAAGGTTTCTCCTCTGACTGTAAGGATTGCCTGTGGGCTTTTTGTAAGGCTTGGGGAGGGGCCTATCCACAGGCTTTCCTGAAAGGTATGTAGTAGATAGACTTCATTGTGGTGAATGAGAGTTAGGTTCTTTAAGTCAGGCCCTTTTCTAATTCTGTTGCTTGCCCAACACTCTGAGTAGGGATTTTTGCCAGGCAAATGGTTGTTTTGAATGCAGATTTTGGCCATTTGATGTAGGCAAATGCTGCAGGTAACTATTCTGAACATGGATGAGTGGGAGGCTCAGCTCTTTTTGGTAAATGGTTTCTTAATTGATTGTCTTGATTCCGGCAGGCTTCTGCTCTCTGTACTTACTAATTGGGTACTTAGAGCCTTTCTGGGGCCTCTTCTATGAAAAGCAGCATCCTCTTCTGTAGACTTCTATTTCGGTTTTGGATTATAATTTTTCTCTTTTGGTTTATTTGTTTCTATGAGTCTATGCTTCTGTTTTTAAGATATTTATCAAATTTATAGTTCATTTGTGGCTGCTTCTCTTGTTTCCCATGCTGATAAGGATGTATTTAACGTGGTGTGACTTGGGGTTGTCAGTGTCGTGTTGTTAGCTCATCACCTCAGAAAGAAGTATAATATCATTTTTAGGGTTATAGTATATTCTATTATTTAGATATAGCATATTTGTATTTAACCACTGTAATTTTGTTGTACATTAGGACTATTTTTAAAAATAGTATAGTAATGCTGTGATGAATGGCTTTTTGGATAGTTTGCCCTGTATTATTGGTTTCAACCGATTGTGCTACTGACCTAGTGAATAGAGGCTGAGATTGCTAAACATCTTGAAATGAAAAGAATAATCCTGCCCAATTAAAGAATTGTACTATTCTACTCCATATGCCAGTAGTACCCATTTGGACTGTCTATGTAGATGTGTTGTGTGTATATGCTTTACTTTTTATTGTGGAAAAATTTTAATTAGATGCAAAGACAGAGAATACATTATTGAACTCTCATGTGTACTCATCACTCACCTTGAACAGTTATCAACACACGGACAATCATGTTTCATCTATAAACCTCTATTCTCTCTCTCCTTCTACCACTTTGAAGCAAATCCTACATATCATGCTGTTTTAGCTACAATTACTTTAGTGTTTACAGACAATTCTAGTTATTAACAGTAATGTTCTGAAAAGTCACTACAAATATTTAATTAGCTAACACTGAACTATTACTCCTAGAGGAAGTTAAGGGGTTAGGTTCCTGTGAGCCTCTGGTCACAACAATTTTGTCAACTGATCAACACATAGCCTCATTTTATGTGTGTTTCTGTTTAAAGATATTTCATTTATTGTTTGTTCATTGATGTTGAACTCATGACCAACAGCACTATAACTCATGCCTGAACAAAGCTTATCTAACACATTGTTTTCTCCTTATGGCATGTCACAACCTTCTTATACTTAGGAACACTAGCCAGCACTTCAGCACTGTGCTTGATGATCATTTGAAGGACTGACGTCATGAAAAACAAGCACCAAAATGTGACAAATATGGTACTAAATAAACCATGAAAAGGAAACTTGTGTTTATAGTATAAGAGCTGAAGCAGAGTGTTACCTTATTTGACATCAGTTGGAAACATTTGGGTTGTGTGACTCAAATTTTTTGCCACTTTGTGTGTAGCTGCAAATGACTAAAATAGTGCCACAATTTTTATTTATTTTTATTTGTATTATTATACTTTAAGTTCTTGGTTACATGGGCAGTACATGCAGTTTGTTACATAGGTATACATCTGCCCTGGTGGTTTGCTGCACCCATCAACCTGTCACCTACATTAGGTATTTCTCTTAATGTTATCCCTCTGCTAGCCCCCAAACCCTGACAGGACCCAGTGTGTGATTTTCCCCTCCCTGTGTCCATGTGTTCTCATTGTTCAACTCCCACTTATGAGTGAGAACATGCGCTGTTTGGTTTTCTGATCTTGTGATAGTTTGCTGAGAATGATGGTTTCCAGCTTGATCCATGTCCCGCAAAGGACATAAACTCATCACTTTTTATGGCTGCATAGTATTTCATGGTGTATATGTGCCACATTTTCCTTATCCAGTCTATCATTGATGGACATTTGGGTTGATTCCAAGTCTTTGCTATTGTGAATAGTGCCGCAGTGAACATATGTGTGCATGTGTCTTTATCATAGAGTGACCTATAATCCTTTGGGTATATGCCCAGTAATGGGATTG
>NW_016803102.1:0-9345 GCF_001698545.2 Rhinopithecus bieti
GGGTTTTAAAATTTGTTTATAGCTTGTGGGCTCAAAAATGTCAAAGATGACTACTGGTCAGTGAAAATCTGCAGAGCAGTTAATTGAATTAGGACTCCACAGTCTGTGCAAGGGTATTTAAAATTATTCTTTGTAACCCACATTTGAGAACTCAGTCTCATATTAATTAATACATTAGGGCCCATTCATTAAGACTGAGTCTTACACAAATCAATTGCCTTATTTGTCTGCTTTATAATATTCACTTTTTAAAATGTTGGGAAATAGAGTATACATTTGATGCTATAGAAAATAAAACTGTTTTACTGCTAATATATTCATGATCGCATTGTGTAAGGCTTCAATGAGACTGCATGAAGAATATTGAATATCATCTCTAAATAAGGAAACAAAGATTCTGTTCAGCAGGAAATAGGACATTAGGGAAGTTACAAACACATGTTAATTGAAAGAAACATAAGCCGACAAAGACTAAAATACCAGAAAAGCTGAATTGGGTAAGGGCTATTATATGTATTTGCTAAGCATTGATGTTAAAGGAGGAGAGGAAAGATATTTACACTGATTCAGTAAGTATAAAAAGTAAAATATGATGGGGTTATTAAGTGGAGACTTTCCACTAGGTGATTAGTAGTGACCTAACCTGTCCATGAAGATTAGTGTTTAGAATATTCCTTGAGAACTGCAGTGAGAGATGTCGCTAAGATTTTTGGCTTTTTTGTTTTAAGTCATTTAATATTTGGCTCAATAGTTTTTGCTTTCTTTTTTTTAACATAAAAGGGGACTCTAATCTTGGAGGAAATAATCATTTCCCATGTGATTCAGTGATTCTTTTGTTTCTCTTGTATCCAAAATTACAAATTTAGAATTGAAAGGGACAGTAATAATAATAATGACATGTATACTGCAAAACTTATTTAGGTTTACAGAATGTTTACAGTTTGTAGAACAATTGCATTTGTGTTACCTGTCTCATGCACACCAAAACACTACAGAGCAGGTGACATTACCACCGTTTCAGTCAAGATGATCCCAGAGGTAGTGAATTTATGAAGACACAACTCAACAACTCAGTGTGGGAATTTTTTTTTTCTTTTTTCTTTCTTTTTTTTTTTCAGACAGATTCTTGCTCTGTGCAGTGGCCAGATCTCAGCTCACCGCAAGCTCTGCCTCCCAGGTTTATGCCATTCTCCTGCCTCAGCCTCCCGAGTAGCTGGGACTACAGGCGCCCGCCACCTCGCCCGGCTAGTTTTTTGTATTTTTTAATGGAGACGGGATTTCACCGTGGGGAATGATTTTTTTAAATAAGAACTACTGCCACCATATTTTACTGCCTGCTGTCTTACACAAATTGCCTAGGTACCTTATAGATATTTCTATTCCTTATAAAAATCTTCTGTGGTAAGGATTACAAGTGTGACTTATTGATAATAAAACTAAAAGTCAAAGTGATTAAGTGGCTTTCACAAGGTCACACAATTAGTTTTAGAACAGTCTTGCCACCAGGTGATGTCCTATCTTTTAACTGTGATGTCTCCATTTTTTACCCTAAGAAACTGTCATCCAGATCCTACTTACATACTTCCAGGATTAGACAATTTTTTGTGTGCTTAACATGATTTATTATCAAATATACTGTGAAACCAGTTATTCAATGAGAATTAAAATAACGGCTCATTGTAAGATTGAATTAATATAGTCTCAATGACTTACTCTTCCACAGACAACCTTTAATTCTGTAAGGAGATTTCAAGTATTCCAATATTAAATACAGCAATTAAGAAAATAATTGTTTTTGTTTGCACTGTGGATTTGAACCAGGCCATGATGCGTCATGGTCCTCGCCCATTGGCTCTTTAGTTATAGACATGTGATTTCAATGTCACTCACAATCTGAAAACTCTGGCAAGATCAACACTGCAGGTTGCTCTCATACTTGGTCTACTTCCATGCGATTTATCAAAAGCCCATCAGGCCCTCAAATTTGTAAGGAATTTTAATAGGTCATTTCATCAGACATTTTATTGATACTTAAGAACCCTCTAGAAATGCCTTACAAGTAAATGTAAGCATGACAAAAACCACAATTACTTTCACACCAACCTAATACCTATAGTACAGAATGTAATGTACTCACAGGGATGGGAAACTCAATGCTGCCTATCTTCTGTTAAATTGAGAAAAGAGGAAATAATCACATTTCATAATTACCCAAAACATATGGTTTTAATTTTCTTACTTAATTGGTGAGAGAGTCCAAACAAATTGATGCAAGTAGCACATCCCCAGTAGGTTTGTGCAAGTCTTTGAACCTAGATCTAACTGGCTTTTATATTACATTATCTAACAAGAGGAAAACATAAGCAAATCATTTGCTGATTACTTCTGTAACACAGACTGAATGAGGTGAGGCTTTTGTTTTTTAAGTTCTTGTGTGTGTGTGTTTTTAATCTATGTACTGGTGAGCTGACATGAATCATTGACCGAATAATACCTGAATATCTGCAGAAAACTAAGAATGTTTGACTGATAAAATCAACATATAATGGATGGGTTTATAAATATGAAGAGGCTCCTCAAAGAGAATGAATAGTTCCCAAGACAGAACAAGACTTGACTCATTGGTATCAGCTGAGCTAAAGAAGAAAACTATGTTAAGAAGAGAAAATAGGTTGTCAGCAATGGCAGCTGAGGAAAATGCAGAGAGAGGAAAACCAGTGTTGGCAATGCATGTCTGGACAGTGCCTAAGGAAAGAAAAATTGAATTTGGGTTATGTGAGCATTGTCTTAGTGTCCCTCTGCAGTCCAATCCTCTCATATTACACATACCCCTTCCGAGGAAGAGGCCTGCTACTAGAAGTGGTCACGTCTGAGAACATTGAATTGATCAAATTTTCTAGGAGATAGAGCCTTGACAGACTTAGTTTAAGAACAAGTCCTTATCAGGGCTCTTCTACTCTTTCTTGAAATAATTTATTTGCACAAACTTAGTAAGACAATCCTGGGTCAGGGGCTGCTAATTCTACATGAAGGAGCTCCAAAGTCCAGATATTTCTAGGCTTTAGGGAAAACTATCTCCTTCACTATGAATGGAATGTTCAGAGGGGGCCATAATTTGAAACTGAAATAAAACAATCCAAGATTTGGCAAGGGCTTAATTAAAAGACTCAGCCTGCTATGATGCTAGTGTTATATCAAACTAAATTTGGTCTGAGGATGTCTCCATACTCGAGTCCTGACATAACAAACTGCAACCTAACTTAGTGCATAAACTGAAAGCCTAAATTAGAAGTATACTTTTATAACAAACAACTGAGAGTCAGCCAACCACAGCAGTGGTTGAGCTTCAGTCAATTGCAGATGGCCAACTGTTCAAACTATGTTCCAATAAGGCAAACGCTGAAATATAATTAATCGAGCTGTCTCTGTACCTCACTTTCATTTTTTGTACTTCATTTCCATTTTCTATCCATAATATTGTCTGACTACATTGCAGACCAGAGTTCTTCGAACCTGTTTAGGTTCTGAGGGCTTTCTGGTGTGTGAATTGTTCCTTGTTCAATTAAATTTTATCAAATTTAACTTGCTTAAGGTTTTCTTCTGTTAATACTAGGATGCAGACCGCCTCTAATGTATTTATATTAGTCAGAGTAGGCTAGATTATGGTGACAAATAGATCTAATTAAATGTGGCCAGCTCAACACAATAGAAGCTTATTTATGTCCATATTAATGACTGGTCCTAATTTGACAGGAATAAGCTGGTGGTGGTATTTGTGTTTTGTTTTGCAGGGAGAAGCTCTTCTCCACACAGCCAGTCTTGAACCAAGACTATGACAGCTCTGGCATCCTCAATTCATAGTTCCCAAGGTTACCCTTGAGATCATCTCCTTTCCCAAGCTGAAAGGAGCAAAACTCATAAAGGAACACGTGAAAGGGTTTTATGTTCATCCCTATAAGTTGTATCATTTCTGATCATATTTCATCAGCTACAACTCAATTCTATTACCAATCTAACCACAAGGGACATTGGGAAATATAACCTGGCTGTGTTTCCATGAAAAACAGGAGAAAGAACTTGCCAACACCATTAATTACCAACTGAGGCAAGATAAATTATACCTGTAGATCAGCTAATGTTACAGAAGGAATATATTAGGGGTCAAATAGAGTTTTGTAAGTTATCCCTAAAGCATTCCGTGTGTGTGTGTGTGTGTGTGTGTGTGTGTGTGTGTGTGTTTGCACTTCTTGTTGTTACATTTTTCATCTTTTTCCTCCTGTCCTTTCTTCTCTGGTAAGGCTTATTGGAAGAGATAGGCTTTGGAGTGAGATGATCTGGGGTTGCAGTCCAGCCAGCTCTTCTACATTTCAGCTACCTAACCTCATCAAGTTTTAGCTTCCTCATCAGTCAATTTAGGGCAAAAATATGTAGGCACTAGAAGGCTAGTCTGGCATGAGATATGATGTCAGAGAGATTCCGTGTTTTGGCCCCATCTGCTAATATTAGGACCATGTGGTCACTAGAAAAATAGGAAATGAAATAACTTTGATCTTGACTTAAAAAGGTCACTTAATATTATCAATTTTTTTTTACATTAACTTTATTAAGATATGCTTTATAGACAACAGCATTCAACAATTTTAAGTGTGCAATTTGATAAATTTTGACAAGTGTATATTGTAGTGTAGTGATAGTCATAATAGATAATATTAATATGTATTTCCAATACCGCAAACCTTCCCTCATGTTTCCCTTCAGTCAATATATTCCCATTCCACCCCTGGCCCTGATAACCATTGGTATCATTTCTGTCAATGCAGCTTTTCCTTTTGTAGAATTTCATATAAATGAAATCATAAAGTTTTTTATGTGTGGCTTCTTTCATTTAGCATGATGCTTTGACTTTTATCTGTTCTTTGTGTATATCAATAATTTCTTTTCAATGATGAATATTATTCTATTGTATAGATATACCAAATTTATTTATAAATTCTATGCGTCAGGTCATAGACATTTGTATTGTTTTTGACTTGGCTAATGTGAATACATCCGCCATGAAAATTTGAGTACAGGTCTCTGTGTGACATATATTTTCATTTCTCTTGATTAAATACCTAGGAACTGGACTTCAATGTCCATCTTGTTTTGTTTTAATGCTTAATAATTTATATGTGTTTGCTAACCTAGCTTATATCTCTATATTGGGGAGGAAAACATTTTGCATAAAAGAAAGTAAATTTTGTTTACATAGATGGGATATGCCCCTATTAAATATTTAATATCTTGACTGCTTTATATAGTAATCTCTCAAGCTTGGCCAATGTGAATTTGACAGACAAATAGCAGTATAAGAGCCATAGTTAAGTGTCTTCCATGTATTAAGTTTCTTAAGTTTCTTCCATGTATTAAACACTGAACTTGGTAAGGTCTTAACAGTAGCAACAACAAGTATTTAAACCTCAACAACTCTGTCACTGAAAAATTTTACATCATTTTTAAAATGCAGAAACTTAGACAGAGATGATTATACTTGCCCAAAGCAACTAATTAGAAAGGGGCACAGAATAAAGTCCAAACCCTGGTCTACCTGACTTTCAATCCCAAATGTTTTCTATTGATCTATGCTTTTGAAGCTTCAAAGCTTCGGAAAACTTTCTGGCAATGGAGTTCTCGTTCATGATTTTGTCTATAGGAAGAACCATCCGAGTGTCTTGCAGCGCCACTCCTTTACTGGGCATCCTTCTGCCTATGGCAGATTATGCAGAGCAAATACTGCCCATTAATTTCTGCATTACATGAAGTCAATTTGGACCTTGATGAGTTATTTCCGTCAGACTCTCAATACAAAATTTATGCAAATAGATATACTTAATATTTTAAATAATGAACATTATAGCAATCCTAGATAATAGAGAAGTTTTAAAAAATTAATCACCACCTGAAAAGGCAAAATAATCTCTTACAGTTGACAAACTCTTTAGCAACGCAAACAAAGCCCTATAAATCCTACTAACATTTTTCCCCTTCCCTTTAAGTGTACCATGTTAGGCTGACTCTAAATCATCTAACCTTAACATCATTCATGATCTAGACAATGACAAAAAGAGGATAATAGGAGCTTTATGTACTTTTAAACTGCCTTATCTTTATAAACAATATTGAAATTTCTCAGTTATTCTGTCTATGCCTTGCATGTAAAACAAGAATGGTGTTTTGCTCATAGAAACTTCTCCAATAAGTACTTATTCTAGAGTACAAGGTCAATTTGTCACGTCCCCTTCCGTTAGTTTTGATTATACCATCCTAGAATTATGAAGCTATTTTCTATTAATAAGGACTGTGTTTCAGCAATGGGTGAAGGAGAGAGTATTTGCATATGTAATCTCAAATAGCATATCACGTGATTTAATAAAATAAAATAACTTCAACTATTTTCAATTTCATTATATCATTAAATTTATGATATTTATTTAGCAGGATGGGTGATCCAAGGAAGCAAGACATAGGTTCATTTGACTGATACTAGAGGCAGTAGCTGGGGAATCTTATAATTGCTCCACTGACAAACCAATAATATGTTTTTCCTTCTTCCTCTCTGTTCTTCCCTTTCTAGTAAAGCTTACTGGAAGAGATAAAGTCTTTGGAGTAGGATGATCTGGAATTGAAGGCAGGCTCTTTTGATTTATATCTACCTGAAGCCTTCAAGTTTTAGGTCTCTACTCGACAAAATAAATATAATAATACCTACTTGTATGGCTGTTGTGAGAATTAAGTGGCTGCTTATGCCAATCCCTAAGGTAGGAAGTATAGAAGGAGAACAAGTTTAGGTGGGGAATATAAACTTTATTCCTGTGATAAACTCAGGTGCCTGTGGGACATTTGTAAAATATTTAAAAGGTGGTGGGTGGGTAGGGTCAATTTGGACAGCCAGATCAGAAGTGTAGAGATTTGTGAGGCATCAGATGGAATGACTGTTGTTTGCCCACAGAGAGAATGTAGAGTCAGCAAGACTCTGGACACATAGGGTGGAGACCTTGGGCACATCAATATGTCAGGAGTGGGCAGCAGTGCCACAAAAGCAATGTAGAAGCTTCCAGAGAGGAAATGCATAACCATGTTCTCCTGCGTCTTTGTGGACTGGAGTTGCAGCACTGTGCTATTTTTATGAGGCTTTTGTTCAGTTGATTAAAAAAATAGTATCCTTGAAAAGAACATTAGAGAACACCATGGGAAACTTATAATTGCCTAAACATTCAAGTTTTCTAAGTTGTTGACAACAGTTGGTTGAGCAGTCTTTTCTTCTACTCTCCAATTTAGACGGAAATGCTGCGAAGAATCTCTCACCAGCAGATACTTTCCTTGTAGCAGAGGCTGCTTTGGGGGTGAAAGTGAAACGAGAGCACCCAGACTGTCTGATAGTGAAGTCTGCATCCTTGGCTTGATCTGGCCTCACTTTAGGCTCCATTTAACAAATATCCTACTTATTGAGCATCTGTCACATACTGGGTTGGGCAATTGGGACAAAATATGAGTAAGAACCAGTCTCTGCCAATGGAAATTTTACAATCTGGTGCAAAATTGAGCCATACCAATTTAAGAAGACAAACATAAAAAAGAATGCCTAACACCACACCTGGCCCCAATTTTAAAATATTTTCTTTAACTGAAAGAGAGTTCTCCATTGTGTACCTTCTCTCTGTCTCAGGCAATATTAGATTTGTATCTGTATTACGGAAAATATATTATTACCTCCATTTTTAAAAAGGACAAATTAAGTCTAAGAGACTTCAATTTGCCTAGGATTACGAAGTCAACAAAAGGTAAAGATAAAATATTAGCTGGTTATATTGGAATGCAAATCCCAGTTCATTGCACAAAACTATTTAGAAATGCAGAAAAACAACTGTAGAATTTTAAATGAGAATACACTGTTTACCTGTTAAATTCGAGAGAGGAAGAGAGGACAGGGAGAAAGAAGCGAAGATGGTGAGGAGGAAAGAAAAAAAAGACAGGAAAAGGTAAAAAGAAAGAGAATGCAAAGAAGTAGAAAGTGTGAGGAAAGAAAGATAAAAGAACGAAGAGATACAGGTGATAATGCTTTCCTGAGCTAAAGATAAACTCCCTTCCAGCCAATAATATTTGTAAATTTCTTCCCCAGAGTTCAGAAGGTGAAAGAAGATCATTACTCAGTAGGACCTCTTCAAAGGTGACTAAAAACTATAGAGTTAATAATGTTAAAAGATCATTCCCAAAATCAAGAAAAGGAGGAGAAATAAAATAAAGCTCAAAAGGAAAATAGAACCAAACATAAAAATCAGACCATGCTATTACTAACTCAAAGCCTTGAAACAAGAGCAGAATAATATTTATAGACCTGTAGCCTGTGAAATGAAGGGATCTGTTTCTCTGGCATGCATATATAAAATATAAATGTATGTGTATATGGACTTCATAATTTGCCTGTCTTACTTTTATTTGAGGATCTACGAAATGTGATAGAGAAATGTAAAACTTGAAGTTAGAAAACTTTGAATATGGCTCTCACATTTTACCCAATTATTTGGGAAAATAGTTTATATCAACCTCAGGGTCTTCAATTGTAAAACTGAAACAATTAATATACCAGCTATACATATGAAACTTGTTATGATCAAGTATCTTGAATCAAATGAATTGAGGTAGTAGTGGCATAATGATTAAGATCATGGGCTGTTTGGTAAGTGCCAGGTTTGAATTAATGACCTGCTGTTTAACACTAATCAAGCTGTTTTACTTCTGTAAGCATCATTCCCTTATCTATAGAATGCAGATAATAACAGTACCTAAGTCATTAGGAGGTTATGGGAATTGTTTGAGATCATGCATATCATTGCCTCATACAGTACCTGGTAAGCAGTAAGTTCTCAAAAAGTGCTATTTGATGATTGCAAGGATGATAGCAATGAATGACAACGACAAAGATAATCACCATAGTTGTGGTGGGGAGGATCTAATATCCTCTGGGAAGCCTTCTCTTATGTCATTCTTACCTCTGCAGGAGATACAAATGTCCACCTCTATGTTACCGTACAATTTTGAACATACTTTCACTACAGATCTTTGTTAAATAATGATACTGACAGGACAGAGGGAGTGATGATGCTGTAAGATTTATTAGGCACAGTATAGGTAGATAGCATATTATCTATCAGCTTTTGTTAAAGTGCCTCAATCCTGAGCTGAGTCCTATCAATACAATCTTTAAAAAGGTACTCTGAGTGAAAACTGGCCAGTCGTATGTGGAAAGCTGAAACTGAATCCCTTCCTTATACGTTATACAAAAATTAATTCAAGATGGAGTAAAGA
>NW_016803102.1:11956-13224 GCF_001698545.2 Rhinopithecus bieti
ATATTAAGTAGTTTCTGTAAACCATTTCTACATGCCAGTATTTCATGGACTCATATGGAAAAAATATAGCCACTTCTCCAGAAGGTGACTCCACTCCCAAATGCCAATGCCATCTACCTCCTGACAAGCTCTACCAAGCAGCTGCTACCAGAGAGAGACCAGCCTCTGGATATCTAAACTGGCTGCCAGTTTGTTTTTCATTGAAATTAAGTGCCACTATATTATGAGGATGAATCTGTCAAGACCCATATGCAAACACTTGATCAATTATCAAGTGGCAGGCGGCACCTGGTTGGCTATAGGGGCCAAGAGACTCAAGGCATCACACACAGCACAGCTTAATGTGATTGCTTTGAAGGAGCTCAAAAAGAAGTAGATCAAAAGCAGCAGAATGAGTCAACCAGCCAGGGCCTTAGTCTGGTGGAGTTTTATATTATCCTCTGTGTTCTCATCTTGTCTATTAGTTTAATGAAAGCAAATAAAGTTAACTATTTAATAAAACAATTTTCTTTTTAATGCTAATCAAATTAAATGATGAATGTGAAAGCAGTTTGAAAGCATAATGCAGAATTCACACTGATTTGTAAGCCTTGGATTAGGCTTTTCTCTGGAATTGGGACAGGTGCCCCTTGACAATCTTCATCTATAGGCTCTTCTTTGATGATACTCCTGGAATCTCGGCAAGACAGTTTCAAAAGAGTTAATATTTAGTTACCATGGATTTATATCCAAAATCTCATACACCTCTGTAGTGAAGAAAAGTCAGAGTTCTGGCAGAAACTGAATCTGTCCCGGGCAAAGTCAATTACTAGCTCTATAATCTTTGACAAGGCACTTCCTTCTCTGAACCCTGGATTCCTCATCTATGTAATAGGTACAAATGTCTATCTCACATAGTTGCAGAAGAAATCACAGTCAAGCCTAGGATTTCAGAATTGCTCAGTCTATGTTAGTTCTGATCCCATCTTCCCAAACTCTACACTATTACACTAATGTTCTAGGCCATTTGATAACCAGGAAAATGGGAAAGGCAGCACTCACTAGTCAAGGTCACAGCTGTAAAAATGCAGAGACCCCCAGTTTCAACTTTTTAGAAATAGTGTCTACAAAATGTATGTGTTCAATTCTTAGCTCATTTATCCCTTTCATAAAGATAATGTCTATCATGTAAATGATCAAGATAAATATAATTTATCACTATAAATCCTACTAAAACACAGTTGCTTTATCATTCATGTATCTTATTTAGGAGCTTTCCTCTTTCTTTA
>NW_016803102.1:13701-101097 GCF_001698545.2 Rhinopithecus bieti
CCCTCATCTTTTTGGAGAAGGATGAGTTTGACTGCAATGTTTCTATTTATCTATGAAAATTTATGGATAAGGTCTTCAACCCATATAGAAATATCAATATTTTCATATTAAGTCAGAAACAACAGTCTAAACGACATATATTTTCATTGATCTTTAATAAAAAGACAAGGTAATGGTAAATTCTTTTCAAGAATACTTACATATTTCCCTAGAATGTGAGCTCCTTGAAAGCACAATCTATAGCATAAAGTCATTTCGTGGCATAAATTGCACATTAATTACCGTGACAAGGAGCTAATTAACAAGTTAATGTTTAAATTAGATTACAAATTTACTAGCTCTTTTTTTTAAAAAAAATAAGCTTTTCCTTTTCAAAATAAGTCTGCGTTTTGGTATAAGAATAACACAATAGGCCAGGCGCGGGGGCTCACGTCTGTAATCCTAGCACTTTGGGAGGCCAAGGCAGGCGGATCACGAGGTCAGGAGACCGAGACCATCCTGGCTAACACAGTGAAACCCCATCTCTACTAAAAATACAAAATATTAGCCAGGCGTGGTGGTGAGCGCCTGTAGTCACAGCTACTCGGGAAGCTGAGACAGGAGAATGGCGTGAACCCGGGAGGCAGAGCTTGCAGTGAGCCACGATGTTGCCACTGCACTCCGGCCTGGGTGACAGAGCCAGACTCCATCTCAAAAAATTAAAAAAAAAAAAAAAATTAAAACTAAAAAATCAATAAAAAAGGATAATACAACAAGGACTAGATGGAGATGACACTGAAGTTCAAATCCATTTAAATAGATACAGAGATAACATAGATGATAGATATATAAAACAAAAGGGAAGACTTTTGCTTACAGTAGAAACCTGAGTGCCAACTAATGTATATAGATAAAGTACTAGTGTTTCAAAATCACCATTTTACACCCATCATTGGGAAAAAAAAAACACAACTGCATCAGGCAAGAATCATCAAAGGATCAAAGGATGCTAAATCTAGGTGAAAATTCTCATGATAAACAGGGTACTTTTATAATCCGAAGTAATGTCCTCACCAGCTATTTATTAGTTCCAAAGGAAGAAAACAGCAATCATACAATGGGAGAAACTGGAAAATACCTTGAACAAGTAATCAAATTTAACATGACTAATGAGAAGTTAGACATTATATGCCTCTAGATGTGATACCCTGTGAAGGACAAAACATCACATAACTTGCATCTAATCATGAGAAAACATTAGATAAATAACAAATAGGTAGCATTCTATTTAATAAAGGGGAGCGCCCTGCCATCTGTTAAAGAAAAGGGGAGGAACTGTGTTCTTAAAAATGTAAATTTAAAAAAAAAAAAGAAAAATCAGTGGAATACTGCAGGTGAAAGAAAGGTAAGGAGGCATAGTAGCTAAATGTAATGCCCAACTCAAGACTGACAATGGTATTCATGGGGTAAAAACACTATCAAAGCTATTCTTGGACCATTTGAAAAAAGTTGAATGCAGAAAGTAAATTAAATAAAAATATTGTTATGATTACTTTTATAGAAGTTAATGACTGTATTGTCATTATTTAAGAGAATCTTCTTTTTCTTAGAAAACTATATTGATATCATTAGGTTTAAAGTTCCATAATTTGTATGATTTATCAATAAATGTCCAGAAAGTATACAGAAGTTACAAATCAAATGTATTAACATGTTGACAATAGCTTAGCCTGGGTAAAGGGTATTGAGTGCTTTTTGTGCTACTTTTTTTTACACCCTTTCTGTAAGTTTAAAATATTTGCAAACCAAAAGCAAACCATTTATTTAAAAAATCACTGGGCTATATATAAAAAACAAGTGACTTATGGATCACAGAATTTTATGGATGAACCTACTCTGTGGGGGATAAGTTAGGGGAAGGATAAAAAATGCCAGTGTCCTAATTATTTTAAGACTTCATAAGCTGGTTGTATTTTTATCTCCCACAAATCTTGTCTCGTATTTTCAGAACATGATTCTTGTTAGTTCTCTATCTGAACATGATTATTGTTAGTTCTCTGTTCTTAGAGTTATAGGTTTGTCACATCAGCCTCATAACTCATGGTTTTTCTGTGACATCTGACCCCTAGAACACCTTTTGAAGCCAGGGTAATACAAGGCAGATGTTCTGCCAGCTCAAACCAGAACCTTCTAGTACCTCAGACCACCAGGGTCTGGTGATATTAAGGAGGGAATCCAGGCCAACCTCAGAAGCTGATAGGAAAGATCTTGGAGTCTCAGTTAGATTGCTCTACCCTAAAAATTATAGACATCTTATGCAAAACTGTATAATAAAATTTATGTCTGCAACTTAAATAACAATACAGTCTTTGATTCTTTCTGGTATATAGTAGGAGCAGATTGTCCAATAGGACAAGCGGAGGAGGATTTCTTTTTGGTTCTCTTTTTGCTCCTATTTTGAGAATACCAAAAAGAGTTATTCTAAATCACTCAAGCATGAAACAAATGACTGCACTAAAATTATCAAATACCTTCAATTAAAAGAGTAACAAAACCTGTGGGATCCTCCTGGGGTACTAGTCTATTATAATAATCCCTCTATAGTTTACTGTTTAGCATTCAGACCCTCAGTCAGGTGATACAGATGAAACTGCTCAAGAAATTCGTCTCAAAATAATGTCAACCTTTTCTATATAATATAGAATGTCCAAGCTGGAAGCCACATAAAAGATGACCAGCTCCTAAATCTGCAGAGGTGGAGACTAGAATTTAGAGATTCATGATGCAGCTAGAACAGATGGTTAATCTCCTTGTTCTAATTTGATAGCTCTGTCCTTCATGCCACTCAAATTGAATTTTCATACCTATGACAATTCTAATGCCATGAGGAAACACAGATACAAAAGAAGGAGACAGTACCTATTAACTTGTCTTCAGGTAATTGGGCTGAATATTATGAGAGATAAAGGCAGGTAAACCACGAGTTGTTTTTTCTCCTACATTATTATGCTGCCCAGGAAGGAGGTGGTGTTCAATATGTGCTTATTGAATGAAGCATTAAATGAACACAGAGTTGTGATCCCACTACACACCTACTGTGCACCAATTGTGTATTGCACACTGCATTAAGAGCTCCACAATCCATAAAACACAGCCCATGATATAGTTTGGATATTTGTCCCCGCCCAAATCTCACGTTGAAATGTAATTTCCAGTATTGGAGGTGGGGCCTGGTGGGAGGTGACTGGATCATGATGGTAGATTTCTCATGAATAGTTTAACACCATGCCCTTGGTGCCGTCCTTGTGAAAGTGAGGAAGTTCTTCTGAGATCTGGTTGTGTAAGTGTGTGGCACCTTCCCGCGTTACCTCTCCTCTCTCTCTCTCTTGCTCTTGCTTTCACTATATGATGTGCCTGCTCCCCCGTTGCCTTCTGCCATGATTGTAAGCTTCCTGAGGCTTCCCTGGAAGCTGAGCAGATGCCAGCACCATGTTTCCTATAAAGCCTGCAGAACTGTGAGCCAATTAAACCCCCTTTCTTTATAAATTATCGAGTCTCTGGTAGTTCTTTACAGAAATGCAAGAATGGCCTAATATAGTCCCACTAAAGGAGTTCACAGTTTACTTGAGAAAATACACAAGTAAACAGATACAATATTACATGATAAGTGCAATGGTGAAAAGGTGACCTGGAGATGCTACAAAACTTTGAAACTGAGAAACTGAAAAGAAACAGGCCTATATGTGTTGTAGTATAGCCAAAATAAGCAATGCGTTGCAAAATGTATTATCAGTTAAGACTGGAAGCTTTGGATAACATACTTATTTCTGACTATCATGTGGCTGTTTTTTTTGTTTGTTTGTTTTTTCAGTTGAAACTACAGGGCTATAGCATACTCCTATACATGGGGATAAGGTCACCTCTGAAGAGAATGGCTATTCCTATTAATACTATCAGTCATTCCAGCAAATCTATCCTGCAGCAGGAAATGAACACTCAGAAGAAAGGTGTTACAGGCTAAATTATGTCCCCTTATGTATATGACTGTATACGAAGACAGGGCCTTTAAGAGGTAATTAAGGTAAAATTACATCATTGGGATGGGCCCTAATCCAATATAACTGGTGTCCCTTAAGATGAGGCCATTAGGACACAGAAGATAGAATGGGGGGTGAACAGGTGAGGACACAGTGAGGAAGTCATCTGAAAACCAAGATGAGAGGCCTCAAAAGAAACCAGTCCATTGATATCAGACTTCTAGCCTAGAGAATTGAGAGAAAATACATCTCTGTTGTTTTGACCATCTAGTCTGTGGTATTGTATTATGATATCCCTAAGAAGCTGATAGAGAAGTTTCCAGATTAGAATGAAGAAAAGTCACCTTCTCCTTCTGGAGCCAGGAGTTACTCTGACTTTCACTCTGAGCTCTTGAGATTTCTAAAGCATTTTCAGAAGAAGCTGGTAAACTAGGCCCAGCCACTGGAAGCAGGTCAGGGGTGAGGCGGAAAGTCCAAGTGGGGAAGGCAGGCCAAACTGTGTCCTGGCTCAGGTCTGAGTTGTAACTTACTTCCTACACTGTACTTTTCTGTTATGGTCAGACTTTGAAAAAAAAATTATTAATATTATAACCTGACCTTTGGTTCTTTGGGGGTGGTTTACCTACTTTCACAGGAACAAGTAAAGAAGAAAAATTTCTGTGTACACTGGAGTTTCATTTTCATGAAGGAGGGTCATCAGGGAGCAGAGAGAAAGGGGAGCAAACCTGAGCGACTGATACTGAGCACACATAAGGCCCAAGGTGCACCTCTCAGGCAGGAATACCTTAGAGGGAGAAGGGCCTAATTTCAAGCAGGCTAGAAGATCTCCTTGAAAGTAAATTAAATGTAATATTATTTTCTATGGCAGTTTAATAAATTCTGAAGGCATGAAGACATGAGAGACATTTTGAGAGTCTATACAGAATTTGATCTGGGAAGATGAATATGGGTTGGATATTCAAACTGCTGGTGAAGGTGTCTGTGAGACATTTAGATGTTAAAATCTAAAATCGCTGATCTGGAGAAACAGTGTGGCTCACTCTGTCAGTCAGAGTGTTTTACATATAGAGGGCACCAGCCAAAATAGAACTAGAAAGAAACCGATACACACATACGTTAATGTGTATATTTTTAAATATATAAAGGAATATATACCATATGTAAATATATGGTAGACATATAAGTAAATAAGAATTAAAATAGAGATATTTACACGTAAACTATGTGATACTGTCTTATAGTCTGAGATGGTGTTTCTTCATGTAGGTGAGAGGCAACTTATGTATATATAACTAGAGATACTACACGTAATTACCTGTATGAACATGTATTTCTCCATATATATAAAGATAAATATTTATTTTAAAAAATCCCCAAATCTCACATAATCACACATAACCCCATAACGTAAATGCATTCCATGTATGTTCCCTGGAGGTTCTCACATAACACACACACACACACACACGCGACACACACACACCACACAAACACATCACGATGTACTGCCCAGATTCCCTGGAAGACACTGTGCTTTTCTGCCACCTTGTGGCAGCACAATCACACAAGACACAGAGTCTTCTGCAGTTTATAAGAACATTTATATAGGCAAATAAGACTTGCCCATTGGCCTTTAACCAGGAGCAAGCCACGCGGCCATTTCCCCTCTAGTAGAAAAGCTGCCACACCTCCAAACCTCTCAAGCAGCAGGCGTCCGATATTTTGATATTAAGGTGGAATGTGCATCCAATGGTTGCCCACATCAGCGTGGGTATAGAAGTAGGCTCCTGGAGAAGAGAAAATGGTGGTCTGACGCTCTTCAGAATGTGCTTGCGGGCAGTGCATTGTAGGGAGTTATGTGTACAGGGCCATAGGGCAGCAGGAGGACCCACGGGTCCCCTGAGAGTTTCTGGATGCAGCTGAGAAAGCCTGTTAGGGCAGGCTCTAGTGGATCTAGAGCACCCTCGTGGGCAGCCCGAGAACACCTGATGAAAGCAGAAGGCAGCAGAGACCAGTGCCTGGCCTCACACCGGCGGATGTGTGAGCAGCAGGGGAAACGGTTGTAACAAACCCCTGGTGCTATGTAGGTGTTGACAGGAAAAACGTTCCAGTGGTAGAGTATTCACACTGCCTTCCGCTGATGAATAATCCTGTCCCAAATTAGGGCCCATCTTGTGTTGGAGGCAGTTCATTGTGGTGATTCAAGTGAAATCTCAAGTGGGCGATGTACGGACAACCCTCAGGCTTGGCTGGAAACACTGTTACTTTTGTCGGCTTGCTTATCAAACAAGTGGATAAGTTTTTTTGGCATGGCTGCAAAGCCAAAAAAAGGGGTGATCTCTTCTGTAGTAGAGCTCAGCGAAGACGGTGCCAGTGAACTTCGATTGCAAGAACCACCTAAGTTTATCAGGTATCGTTAGGTTTGACGTCCCATTCATGCAACACAGCTGCTCAGCACTCTCTGTTGATCTCCCGATAAGTGTATGTGCAAGCGGCTCAAGCACACAAGGAAATAAGTGGTCTCTGATCTGACCCAACGTAAGCTGATCTCTCACATGACCACAGGATCAACACTCAGTAGATTCAGTTTTTAAAATCTACTGATCTGCAGAAAACAGGCAGCCCACATGCTAGTCTGAAGTGTTCACACATACAGAGGTATCCACCTAAGTATAACTAGAAAGAATACATCACACACATAAATCTGTTTACATTTTAAAGGTATAAGGAAGCATGTGCTCTAAACACGTTATCAACAGAAATATAGAGGTCAACATGAATCTTTGTGACTCTCTGCCAGCCCTACGTTATGTTTTTTTCCAAGGTGATAGAAAACATAAAGAAAAAAATATCAGATTCTTAGAAGGAATAAAATTTGTATTTCGGTCTAATTAATATAGTATTATTAATAAGCATAATATATAAAATAAATTTAAATACAAATAATAAAAAAGTAAACATTACCCAAAATCACGGAAAAAACCCACAGCGTACTACAAACATGAGCATTGCGCAGGTATATTAGGGCATGGGCCCCGGAGCCCTTCCTTACCACCTACTAGCCACCTAGAACCCTAAAGCCACCAGGATCCTTTCCTGATCAGGGCCATGCACTGTCACTAGGATGGGAACCACCTGGCCATGCCCTTTAACAAGAGCCAATTCCCAAGCCATCACCGCCATGGGAAAAATGGCAGTTCCCAGAACTTTGCAATCAGGTTAGCTGTTTCTTTGGAGCACTTCAGGGTTAGGGCGATACAATTAGTTTGGTGATAGAGAAAAGGCTTCATGGAGAGAAAGAAGTCTGAGCCCTCAGGAGTGCATGGTAGCAGAGAAAGGCAGCGTTCAGTAAGATGGCCACAGGATGAGGACAGGCGCCAGAGGAAACGCACTGAGTGCCCTTGAGGCATTTGGGACCAAGAGCAGCGCATGCTTCCCCAAACCACTGAAGGAAGCAATGCCTTGATGCCGGAAGTCAAAAGCCAGCTGGGCAGAGAATTCATGCAACACTGATAGGCGTCTCAGCTTTGAAATCAAGTCTGGAGGAACAGGGAGCCCGCTGTTGTTGGTCTGGAGTGTTCACTACATTCAGGGTCCTCAGCAAGAACACAGAAATGATATATTAACATACAGAAACATGTGTTTAAAGCAGTATAAGGCATATTAACATATTGAATATGATGTATCGCATATAGAATAAATTAAGAGCTATATATATAATATTATTTTATACGGGAAACGGGCGTAGGCTTTCTCGCTGTCCATGTGGTGTTTCCCACGCAGGCAAGAAAATCTATTGTCTATCTATCTATCCACATACAACATAAATAGTATACATATCCCCCCCAATATAAATGAAGGGAATGCAAAATTCTGATATCTGTATATATAAAGAAAATATGTGATGAACAAATATATGAATATAGGTATATTAGTATAAGTCTCTACGTACAAAATAAAGAAACCCAAACAATTACCCGGAACGCACAGCCGCACGTGCATTTATACGAGAACCATTGGGCCGCCGTACCAAGACTTGGCCAGCGTGGAGTCGAAACAAGAAAGGGGCCAAAGGCTCCTTCCCTGCCAGTCCGTCGTAGCCTCACAATGACCCAAACCCCTTAACCATTGCCCTTTGATCAGATCCCTCCCATAAGCTATCATTTCTAGTGGAAGCTGTTCCATCTTATCCAGAAGCTCATCCATGATCAGGGCTCCTCTTTATAGTTTGAGGGTGGGACAAGTAGAGAGGCATCCATGGTTTGGGTGTGAGAAGAGGCTTTGCCAGGAGCGATTGAAAAACAAGCTAGGTCTGAACACACAGGAAGCACTGGCACACATGAGTCTGCGTGTGTAAAGGGGACTGCGGTCCGAGGTCAGCAGGCAGTAACAGGTGGAGGCTCTGATGCTCCTCTGAGGCAGTTGGGCCGAGGAAAGTGCCCTACTTATTCTGAGACTGCACAGACCTGTGTGAACCCATTATGGCAGGCTCCCGGCATCTGAGAAGTCAGGGCGACTCAGAGAACACTTGGAATTAAAACGCTTGGGAGAGAGCTGGATGGCAGAGGTCAGGAATCGAGGACCAAGCGGCCAACATGGAGAAACCCATTCTCCTACTAAAAAATCCAAAAAAAAAAAAAAAAAAAAATAGCAGGTGTGGTGGTGGGCCTGTGACCCAGCACTAGGAGCTGAGCAGGAAATCGATTGAGCCCGGGAAGCTGTGCAGTGAACCAATCACGCCACTGCACTCTGGGCCTGGGTGACAGAACGAGACTCCATCGTCTAAAATTAAAAAATAAAGAATAAAATAAAAAAAGGACACCTGAGAACCCACAGGCTTGAGTTTGCTTCCAAAACTTTGAAATCCATGGAATGGGTCTGGGGATCAAAACTTCTTGTCCCGGTGTAGGTGTAGATAGAAAACCAGGTCTAGAGGCAGAGCTGATTTCCATGGCCTCCCCTAGGTATGATGATGCCTTTCAAAGAACTCGGCCCCGCTTGTGTTGAGCAGTGCTGTCCCCAGGAGGGTGAACCTGCACTTGGCAAAGGAAAAGTCCACCGGATCCGTAAGTTCGGCCGTCCATTGGCCTTGGAACAGCGCAGTGCCTAGCTTTCTGCACAAAGTTTGGGTCACCAGCTCTAGCTGAAAACGCTGCTGTACTTTCTTTATGCCAAAAGAAAACCCTGTCTTCTCGTCCTTGAAGCTCAGGGGGGTATAACCACGGGATGGAAAGACCTGCTTTGCCACTCTCCCAGGGATAAACTATCAGTGGGGTCAGTGTGGAAACTGCTGCTCGAAGAAAGGGCAATGAGGTCTGCCGGGGGCGAGGCTTCACACACACAGGCAGCCAGTTGGAGCATAACTGAAGGCAACACATAGCACAGAGAGCAGGGCGGGATTTACTGTGTGTTTTGTTTTTTTTGAGACGGGGGAGTCATCACTCCGTGCTCACCGCTGGAGTGCAGTGGCCCGATCTCGAGCTCGACGTAAGCTCCGCCCTCCCGGGTTTACGCCATCTCCTGCTGCAGCTCCAAGTAGCTGCGGGACTACCAGGCGCCCACGTCGCAGCGGCTGTTTTTTGTATGTTTTTAGTGTAGAGACGGGGGTTTCACCGGTGTCTAGGCAGGATGGTCTCGCAGCCTAGCCTCCGTGAGCGCGCGCGCCTCCCCAAAGTGCTGGAGTGGGGTATACAGCTTGAGCCCAGCGCCCGGTCCTATACTTGTATATATGAAGAATAGATAACATATATAAATATATGCATCAACATAAATAAATAAAAATTGAAACATAGATATTTATACATGAAACTTCTAAGAGCTCTTTGCCTTTGTGGTGGTGTGCCTCCAGGCAAGAACAAGAAAGCCTACATATGTAAATTAATACATAAAAATATGTATTACTTAGTAAACATATGTAATCACATAGATTTATTTATAAATATGCATGTATGTATGTACATATATTCAAATATATATGTATGTATATTCATATATAAATCATAAACCCTCAAGCATGTGGGTATATACACACACACACACGTATAAACTAAACTTAACCCAAAAATCTCACACAAAGACACACCCCCCCACCCCCCACACACACACAGATGCAAGTACTTTTACACTCCTGGCCATTGGGCAATGCTGCCACCTACTGGCATGGAGCCAAAAAGCCACATTGCATGACCGCTTTGCAGATGGTAAACACTCAAGCCATCCCTTTGAACCAGGGCCAGTCCAAAGGCCATCATCCTCTGACTTAAAAGCTGTCCACATAGCCAGAACCTGTCAATCAGCATAGGTGCTCTTAGGTGGTTGCATTCAAGGTTGTCTTTCATGGCTGACTGAACTACAAAGGAGCAGGTAAGGCTTTCTCAGCACAGCTGCATCTTCCCAGTCTACCAGAGGAAACTCACTCAGTGGGGGCTCAGGGATTTGGAATCTCTGCTATTAGGAAACAGTGTGGGACACTCTGTAAGTCTGGAGCGTTTCACACATAGAAGACATAAGCAAAGATATAACTAGAAATAAATATACACACAAATATGAATATTTAAAATGTGTCATGAAATATGTGACATGTGAATATGTGCATCAACATAGAAATAATTTAAAACTGATATACAGATATTTATACAGACAATATCATAGTGCTTTTTACCAGACTGTGATGCTGCTTCTCTCTGCAAAAGAGTAAAAATCATCTACACACAAACACACACACACACACACACGGAAACTATAATATTGTACCCAAAATACACTTCTTTGACATATTTTGAGATGACCCTTCGGAGGGCCTGCAATCAGAAGGAGCCCTGCCAAGTTGTCTTTTGCAGGTGAGATTTGCAACTTTGTAGAAAAGCTGCATTGATAGAGTCATAATTGAAGCTCTGAGGCCCTCCCTTGTCTGGATGTAAGAAACTCAGAGTCTGACACCTTTAGAGGTCTGAGAAAAAAAAATTACCAACTCTTTCTCTGAGGGCTACTACCTGTGACAATTCTTGTAAATAACAAGACCACGTTTCCTAGCCAGGCCTTTCTGTCTCCTCTGTTAACTGGTTTTGCCAGCATTCCCTGTTTTGCCACTATCCATGCCCCTATTCTTTGTGTTACCTTAAGATGTCATAAAACATCAATCTTTTGCTTCTGTCTGAGTTCCTATATTCTGTATATTTCATGTGCACATATTCCAAATGAATATACATTTGCATGGTTTTTCTCTGATTAATCTGCCTTTGGTCAAATGTTACTTCAGAGAAACTCAAGAGGGCAAAGGAGAAGTTTGCCCTTGGCCTGTACAATATATCTATACCTCAATAAATACAGATATCATATATACAGACACATGTATACAATATATAGGGATAAATAGGTAGACATATATAAATTTAAATATATAAAATAAACACAACCAGAAAATAAATACACACAAACACAAAAACAGATGCAAACATATTTACACTAGGGGTCACTGGGCCATCTTGCCCCTTGCTAACGTAAAGGGAGCCACAAAGGTCACAGGAATATGTTTTGTTTTGTTTTGTGGGTTATTTATTTATTTATTTTTTTGAGACATGGTCTCACTCTGCCACCCAGGCTGAGATGCAGTGGCATGATCTTGGCTCACTGCAACCTTTGCCTCACAGGTTCAAGCAATTCTCCTGCCTCACCTTCCCCAGCAGTTGGGATTACAGGCATGGGCCACCACACCCGGATAATTTTTGTATTTTTAGTAGAAACGGGGTTTCTCCATGTTGGCCAGGCTGGTCTCGAACTCCTAACCTCAGGTAATCTGCTCTCCTCGGCCTCTCAAAGTGCTGGGATTATAGGTGTGAGCCACCGTGCCCAGCCCAACCACAGGAGTTTTACCCTGTCACTTCCATGTGACCCCACACTGATGGCAAACATCAGCTCACCACTTTAACCAGACCCAGCCCAGGTGCCATCACCCTCCAGTGCAAAAGATGTCCACATCGCAAGAACCTGGCAGTCAGGATTGGTGCTCCCCTTTTGAACACCTTAAGAGCATATGTGGTGTCCCGTTTAAGTGGGTGGAGAAGAGCCTTTGTGCAGAAAAAAAGAAAGGCCGGGTCGGAGGCTTCAGCATGTGCTGGGGGCAGTGTGAGTGCATGAGAAGCATGATGGTAAAAGGCTGGAGGGACAGTGAGGCCAGGGAAGGTCTCTGCTGAGGACCATTGACAGTTTTCAGGAATCAGGAAAATGGGTCAGACTCTGAAGGCTACTCAATTCTGAGGAAGTTTGTTCCAGCCAGTTTCATCTGGACTGAGAAAACTCTGCAGTTGTTCTTGAGGTACTTGAGGAGTCAGGTGCATGAGGTTTCTTTCGTAAAAATAAAACACATGGAAAATAGAGTTCTGGCTTTCTAGACTCCAAAATAGGTGGCAGGCAAAGAAAACCATGCCAGAAAAAAGGCTGTTGGACACTGTTTACTCAGTGAATGGATAATGTCTGTCACCAAACTAAAACTTAGCTTGTGCAGTGATGTGATGCTATCATGTCAGATATGAACTGTATATGCACAAGCCAGGAAGCTACAGAGAGCCCCAAGGCCCTGGGCTAGGGATCTAGCCTTGGCCAGAAACACTGCTAGCTTCCCAGCTGGCCTCTGCATCCCAAGGCCAGGCTGAAGTGCATGGACCTATACAGAAAGCCCCATCTTTTCTATTTTTAAAATCTCATGGAGGTACCAACCAGATAAGACTTGAACGGAAAAATCACCTGATATTACCTGGTTCCATAGGCTTTTAGCATCTCCATTCATCCCGGAACAGCCAGTCAGCTCTCTCTGCTGTGTCCTAGAGCACCAGGAAACGGATAAATATTCCTAGAATGAGATACAAAGGATAAAGCCAAGTATCAGAGGTGAGTGGCAAGGCAGGCAGTGGCTCTTCTGCCTCATCTCGTCTGCATGAGCATTGTGGGGAGGAGGTCTGGGTGACAGGAACCATTTGAAGTCTCCTCTCTCCTCACTGGAGAGTAGTAAGACCTGAGGTCTGCAAGGAACCTACCGTCCTTGCCTTTGTTGGGGGTTACTCAGCAGCCAACTGCCTATGCTCTGGGTCTTTAGTTCGGATTTTGATGATTCCTGGGGGTGCTATAGAGTCATCACGTGCCTTGACAGTAAGTGTGTGGGAGCTAGGTTTACTCTGGCAGAAAGAGAAGTACAGGGACTCCCGAGGAGCAAAGCCTCTTCAGGAAAGAAGAGTTGAGCTCAGGCATCTCCTTCAGAAGTGCTGGCTCACTGCTGCTTCTACACCTCACCGTACTGGGGGAATCTTCTCTGAGGCCACCCCGGGTCCTGTCTGCCTGGACACTCACCCTGCAGATAACTCTCTGCATTCAGCAGAGTCTGGCCCAGGCCTCTCCAGGGGAGTAGAGACCACTCTGCTCTTCTCCAGACACTGCAGAATTCTGGGGAGGAGAGGAAGGTAGAATAAACACTTTCTTCCTGCTTCTCTAGGTTGCTGGGTCATCTCTCTCCTCCTTTTAGCTGCAGACTCACAGTCTACCCCCTTCTTTTTCTTTACAAGCCCCTTGGGTCCTCCAAGGACCAAAGTAAAAAAATGTTTTAAAAATGTGTAGGTTCATTCTACTTCCACCCTGCCATGTAGCTTCCCTGAAGTGACACGCACAGGTTCTTCCATTGGCTTGTGGGGGAGGAAGTTTCATCTGCTTGTGGAAAATAAAAGACAAACAAGGGATACAATTCAATATTTTAAAAAATAATATTTAAGAAAATCAATCATAAAGATATTGATTATAAAAACTCACTATTTTGGTATAAATTTGTCAACCTGAAATAATCAAAGGAAGAGAATCTCATTTCCAAGCGTGGACTCAAGTGAAAGCTGGGAAAACCCCTTCATCCTGGTAAGTGCAGGAGTGAGAGAAACAGAATGCATAGGTCATTTATTTATAGACAGCCATCCACTTCTTAGAATATGCTCACTGTATTCACACAACACTGTTTTTGAGGCCTACTAATAGTGCTTTGTTTGTATGTATGTATGCATATATGTGTACAAATATCCATTTCCTATAAAATATATAGTTAATATAGCTATGTTACATCATGATGAAATTGTGTATAATCACTATAATATATAGAGAAAAATATATACATCTATAAATGTAAATGTGTAAAATAAACACAACCAGAAAATAAGCACACACAAACAAAAAAACAGTTGCAAATACACTTATACTAGGGACCATTGGGCCCTCTTGCCACCTGCAAATACATTTATATGACATTGTGTGTAAAAGCTATGATGTATATAGAGAAATATATACATATGTATATATATAAATATAAATGTATACAATAAACACAACCATATCTTATGCATAAAATCTCCAAGTAAAGGTTATCTAAATTTAGTATATATTTCAGTACAATAAACGTTGCAAATAAGATCTTTGAAAATGTCCTCTATGGCTTCTTGTCAGGGGAATATGCCCAGGATGTGATGACGGGACATAAAGTATATGCATAATTATTTTCACTAAGTATGAAGAAAATCACCAACTGTGTCTGCATCCTTGAGATAAAACATGAACATGTCCACATATATTTCCACTAAATTTGGCATAAGCCAAATTTCTAAAATTAATAAATTGATATAAAGTGTCCTTTTTTTTGAGATGGAGTTTCACTCTTCTTGTCCAGGCTGGAGTGCAATGGTGCAATCTCGGCTCACTGCAACCTCTGCCTCCTGAGTTCAAGTCATTCTCCTACCTCAACCTCCCAAGTAGCTGGGATTACAGGCACCCATCATCAGGCTCAGCTAACTTTTTGTATTTTTAGTAGAGATGGGATTTATTTCACCATGTCTGGCAGCGCTCGGCTCTGACTCTGACCTCAGCTGATCCAACCTGCCCCGGCTCCCCGTGCTCGCCGCTTATACGGCGTGAGTCCTCGCCCTGGGCCTAAAAGTCTCCTTTTTTTTTCTTTTTGCAGACGGAGTCTCACTCTGCCACCCAGGCAGGAGAGCAGTGGCCAGATCTCAGCTCACTGCAAGATACAACTCCCAGGTTTACGCCATTCTTCCTCCTCAGCCTCCCGAGTAGCTGGGACTACAGGCGCCCGCCACCTCGCCCGGCTAGTTTTTTGTATTTTTTAGTAGAGACGGGGTTTCACCATGTTAGCCAGGATGGTCTCGATCTCCTGACCTCGTGATCCGCCCGTCTCGGCCTCCCAAAGTGCTGGGATTACAGGCTTGAGCCACCGCGCCCGGCCCTAAAGTGCTCTTTTGTGCCATTTATCTGATCACTAATTTTTCCGAGTTTCCCTTCACATATTTTTAATCTATTAAAGTTTTTCCTACTTTGAATTACATTCATATGCTTCTCAGTGTTTTGTTGGATTTCACAAGTCTTTTCTTCTTAATGTAAAGTATTTTCTTAAAAAGGAATCATTAGAATGAGTGTTCTGTGTGTCTAAAAATCCTAGTTTCTTCCCAATATTTATTCTCTCATTTTTTGTTACTAGAGCCCCACATATTCAGTTGATAACATCATCATCTGTGTAAATACTACAATTCTTAGCCTCCCTTGCAGGACAGTGTGGCGGTGGAACTAAAGCTGGGAAAGTGAGAGAGGCAGAATTGTTTGTCTGTGACTTATAGGGACTTTCCTTATTGGAAGAGTTCTTTTGTTAATTTTTTTTTTTCTCTCTCTCCTTTTTCATGATTGCAGCTTGGGATGCAGTTGTGTTTCCTGGAGCTCCAGCAGTCGTATGTGACTATGAGTAAGGGAGCTGTGCCCTGGGCAATGCTGGGGAGTGTGGAGTTCTGATGGCTTATGAAGCACAGCCGCCACACCAAATCTGGATGGCCAAGCCTCTGTCTGATTTTACATGAGCAAAAAGTATGCTAATTTGTCTAAGGGACTGTTATTTGGGGGATTTTCTGTCACATTCAATTGAACCTTATTCTATGTAATGGAGGCTGTACATAGATCTACTCCATAAACACAGATTATAGAGAAGAATCATGAATGACACAGGCAATGTGGCTTTGCCATCATGAATTGGTCAAGATTATTCCATTTTCACTTCTGGGTACCTTGAATGTAGTGTTTGACACGTGTTTCTTTTTCTCTTATCACAAGTTTAGCTCATTTAATGACTATTGGGCTAACCATGGCACATTCTTCTTCTGCATGCACCGTACCCTACATCCAGGTTCATGTCACTGTGTGATATCAGTGTCATTGTGACAGCTATAAGAGGATACAGGAGCAACAGTGCAACAAAGTCATCTCTTGGCTGATGTGAGTATTCCCTTAGGTTTAAGTGAACAGGAAAATGGTCACACTGGCAACAGGGAGCTCAAAAACAGTCTGTCAAATGAGGTTGCAGAAACTATGTGCAAATTTAATTTAAAATGCTGAGCTCTGTCCTCAGTTGCACGTGCCTCTGCACAACAGGTTTCTATTCGGGAAGGGCAGTGTGGTTCTTCTCACATATTTTCCCTGTTTTCTCCCAGGCTTCGTGTGAAAGCAGAAGACCCATGAGAGAGCATCTGGAGACTGGCCCTAAACTGCTTTTCTCCACAGGAATGTCACCTGGGCACTGCAGCCAGGTATCCCAGGTGTCACTGAAGGAGGGCTGCGTTCCCATCTTCAGTGAGGCAGAGCTGAGAGAAAGCGGGCAGGGTTCACAGTTGCCTCACCTACTTGCTTAAGCAGTACATTAACAGTTCAAACTAAAAGAAATCTGAGATCTTATTGAAGCATTTAGAACAACATATAAAGCGCGGATCACTTTTAAATATTTGAGAATGCACACAAACCACATGAAGCTACTTTTGTTAAAAGTATATGTTCTTTGCAGTAGCGGTTAGTAGAATTCTTTTGTGAGATGGCTTTTTTTTATCTTTTTGAGATAGGATCTTACTGTGTCACCCAGGCAGAAGTACAGTGGTACAATCCTAGCTCATTGCAGCCTCGAACTCCTGGGCTCAAGCAGTCCTCCCAAGTAGCTGAGACTACAAGGACATGCCACCACATCTGACTATTTACCTATTTAATTTTTGTAGAGACAGAGTCTTACATGTTGCCCTTGCTTTCTGGAACTCCTAGTCTAAAACAACCCTCCTGCCTCAGGCTCTCAAAGTGCTGGATTACAGGACTGAGCCATGGTGCTCTGGTAGCATTTTTTTTTTAAAGCAATCACCATTTGGATTCTTAGTTTTCTTAACTTTTAGGTTTCTAACAGTTCAATACACATTCAAGTGCTCCTTGGGATATTTTTTTCTGGTTTAACTAGTGGTTTAGGCAATGTCTATGGCTTATTTTAATGCTAATCTATATCCATCTGGTTAGAGTACGTATGAGTAAAGCCAAGGTCATTTAATGACTTTACTCTGATACCTTTTCCGTAATCTCTAGTTCTAAAGTTGCCTAATGATTTTGGGGGGAAAAGTGCTTTTGAGACAAATACTTCAGAGTCCCTACTCTGCTAATGCAGAGCCAGTCTTAATTAATAGTGAAAATGACATCGTTTTGCTTTATTCATTGAGATTAACTGAGCAAACATTTATTGAGCAGCAATTCTGGACAAGACATTAAGAAACATACAAAATGGGCCAGGCGCGGCGGCTCACACCTGTAATCCCAGCACTGTGGGAGGCGGAGGTGGGCGGATCACGAGATCAGGAGACCGAGACGATCCTGGCCAACGTGATGAAACCCCGTCTCTACTAAAATACAGAAGATTAGCCAGGTGTGGTAGTGGGCGCCTGTAGTCTCAGCTACCCTGAAGGCTGAGGCAGGGGAATTGCTTGAACCCAGAGGCAAAGATTGCAGTGAGCCGAGATCGCGCCCCTGCACTCCAGCCTGGCGACAGAAGGAGACTCTGTCTCAAAAACAAACAAATAAAAAAGAAACATACAAAATGATAATAAATTGTATTGACATTAGGAAGCTTAAGGGAAATATGACATATTAATAAATTACTACAAATTAAGGCATAATATAATAAAAGAAGAGAATAAAGCATTTTATTAAACATGTTCTACCACCCACAATTCCAAATGTGCAGCTTCACTCAGGGGAAGTAAGTTTCTAGGCCAGCAGCTAAGGATGCATTTAGTTTATTTTCAGCCTCTCAAAATGCAGTTCTGTAATCAGAATACAGAAACAACCAACAACAACACTAGCCCAAACTTCATTACATTTCAGGTAATACTAAAAGTCATACAATGCTTATAACATAAAACTTTGTTGTGGAGAGTATATTCAATAAACCTTGCGTGTAAAGCAGTAAGAGCTCTTTGCCTACAAAACATAAAAAGTAATTACAATTAATACTCTTCAATACATCTAAGATGCATTGCTATCGTTCACTGACTTGCTCAATTGATCCTCTCTCAGTCAACTCACGACTCTTCCTTACCACTAAGCGGCAGTAAAGGCTAAATAATGATGCAAATCTACTAAAGCATTCCGGATCCAAGTGAAGTTTTCCCATTATTTACACTTAATAAATAAATACATAAATAAATCTGAGATGGGATTTTAAGCTTCCACATTCTAAAAAAAAAAGGAGAGTGGAGGGAAAAGTGGGGAGGAGAGAAATAAAGACACGTGAATAAAACGTTTGCTTTACCATTTGTCTTTCAAAATGACATGGAATGCCAATTTCAAGATCATTTAATCTTTAAAACAAAAACAACAACAACAAAAAACTGCAATCTGAATGCCGTCCTTACAAACCTGCCAGTCGCTGGTTCACTGTGGTAGGTCTCCCATGTTGCTTATATTGTCACTGAATTACACTTGACTCTTGCATGGGATTACCTTCTACCCTGTGGGTCTTCACTAACTAGGACCCCATCTGCCTGCATGCCATGCTCACCACTTTCCCTGCCATCTATTAGCTCCTTCTTTAGTATTTGATCTTCAGGTCCCCACTTCCCCTTATAGCTCTTTATAGCACTCTGGTTTTCTCTGTTCCTTTAGCCGACCATATCCCAGATCAACTTTCAGAGATGAAAATGGGGGACTTCAGGAGGGAGAAATCAAAGGAAAACTGTTATTATAACCCTTCCTATCTTATTTTCCTATAAATTTCTCCCTTTCTGTCTTAGTCTTTCTCTCTAATACACACTCATGCACACACAGAGAGAAATTTACAGAGTAAGAGAGATTAGGAAGATACATTTCTTGGTAGGGTCAGGAAAAGGTTGAAGAGTTGCTGATATTAAAACAAATTTGAATTAAACATGTTTAGACTTCATAGGTAGCTCCTTTCAAAAAGTTTAAGTTAAAGAATTTTGTTTAGGGCAGATTACAGAATATACATGAATTATTTGATACAGTTTTGATATTATTAAAATACTAATCATACCTATAATATTTTAAAGTAAAGAATTATATACTTTATATTTCTTTCTAATCTAGAATAGATTCTTATTTTAGCTTGAATATTTGTTAATATTTCACAATCATTGAGATAAAATTAACTTATATTTTATGTAAACTATAGTCCCTTACTGAATACTATAGAATTGTTATTATAAATCTTAAACAAGAGGTTATGTGTTTCATATAGCATTCCAAAAATAAAACCAACAGTATGCTTTGCTTTCCGTTATTATGACTCTGGAAGTTATAAAGCTTTTAGTATTGCAAATATTGTTACAAATAAACAGTTTGACTGAAAATGTGTGCAGTTTCACCTAAAAATAGAAAATAAAAGCTTTGTCTTAAAAGGCTGTCAACAAAAATTTTAATAAAAGTGATATTTTCCTCAATTCAGATTTAATTAATTTATATAATACAATTGATTTAAATAGGATTTTAATTTTAGAACCATTTTAGATTTACAGAAAATTTGTGAAAATAGTATGGTGTTCCTGTAAAACCCAAACCCAGTTTTCTCTATTATTAATATCTTACTATGGTATACTTGATATAATGAAGGAATCAATATTGATGAATTATTGATACCTAAAGATCATACTTGTTCAAAATTCCTCAGTTTATTTATTGTCCATTTTCTGTTCCAGGATACAATTTAGAGCACATTATTACATTTAGGCATTGGGAGAGAGACTCGAAGTCACATTGTGCTTCTGGTCCATTTAAAACTTCATGTTTGAAGATGTGTAACAAATTATATTTTTCAGTTTTAGAAGTCACATTTGTAACTCACAAAATGTTTAGAGTGCACGAGTATGTGAAACACAATTTCATGATTAAAATACTAAATTTTGGAATACATACATTTTAATTACTGGAAAATCTTTTCAACTGTGGGTGTGTTTAGTTTATTTCAGTGTTTTTATGAAAGCGTTTTGGAAGTCTCCACCCATGAATTGGTGTCTCTTAACTTCTACCTGCATTTCTAAGAGTGTCAATTATATACATTTTACTGTTTTTCTATTTAATGCATAAAGTTATGTTTGAGTGTGATAGATATCTTTTAACAATATAAAAGGCATAACTCTGTTCTTTTTACCTATTAAATGGATATACTTTTATTTACATGTGTTCCAATATCACTGATTCAATTTTTGCAATGTGAACTCTGCTTTCTACTCCAGTAAACACATCATTTAATTACAGTCTTGTTTGTTTCATTTCCTTAGTGTTTTCTTTCCTGTGTGTACTTCTGTACCATCCATTCTCTTTCCTAACAGTTTTAAGTAGTATTGATTCACAGTCTACTCTGTCACTGACAGGTGAACAGTTATTATTCACCTGATTGCTGTTTCAATTTTCACTTCAGACCTTAAAATGAAGAGTGGAATGATTGTCACAGTCCCTAGCCAAATTCTAGTGATTGTCATTTGTTTTATGAAGTTTTGAAAGACAGATAAAAATATGTAAGATGTTTTTTCTTAGTTATATGAAGGTATGTAAGAGAATTTAGTCATAAATTATTGTATGTGTACACTAACATAAATTTTTGAAAAACAGGAAAAAAGCATAATCAATTCCCAAGGAGCACAACTCTCTTAAGTTCTTTCTTACCCATTCCTTTTGACCTTAGTGTTCAAAAGCCAGTATTTCAGGCCACCTTGCTATTCTACTTCTATCCCTGATGGTTTTGCAATAATGAGTAAGTGTGGTTTCCACATAAATGAAGACAATGGTTCACTAATGGACTATGAAGGAATGCATAGAAAGAAATAGACTAACAGGAGACCATCCTGGCTAACACGGTGAAACCCCGTCTCCACTAAAAATACAAAAAATTAGCCGGGCGCGGTGGCGGGTGCCTGTAGTCCCAGCTACTGGGAGCCTGAGGCAGGAGAATGGCATGAACCTGGGAGGCGGAGCTTGCAGTGAGCCGAGATCGTGCCAATGCACTCCAGCCTGAGCGACAGAACGAGACTCCGTCTCAAAAAAAAAAAAAAGAAAAAGAAAAAGAAAAAAAAAGAAATAGACTAATAGACATGGGTAGGTGGGAGGCATCCGGACAGCTTCTTCTGAATAGTGAAGGCGCAGGTCTGCGGTAGGGAGTATGGCGTTGGGTAGACAGAAACCTCTTATCCCTCTTGTAACTAGCCCCAGTATTTTGTCATTGACTCCATCTCCACCTTGGTAATGGGAAATTCTCATAGTTTCTGACAGAAATTATGAAAGCCCTAGATGTTATTTCCCTTTCTTAGTATGTGGTCGTGAATATTTTAATGAGAAACCTTGGGAAGCAGTAATTAGAGACCACCAACAGGCCATCACCTTACTCAATAAACAGCTTCTTTGTATATAGCTTTTAAGAGAAACACTTGTATTGTTGAACATTAATTTCTTTAGCAAATGAGGAGGTATGTATGATTTGATTATGTGAGGAAAACCACATCATCAAAACAATTGCACTTTTATAATTAAATTATGGGAATTATATACTAAATTGTTGTGCATTTCTAAATCAAAACATGCTCAGGAATATTCTGTGCTAAAGAGCATTATCACCACTACTCCCCTTACCACAACCAGCATAATCATAGAGTTTCTTATTGGTGTATATTTTGTACCAGGACAGTGGTAAACATGTTACATTCATATATTCATTTACTTATGTTCAAACTTTATTACATAGGTATCATTATTATCCTCACTTGACAGATGAGGCAAATGAGTTAAAAAGTTACTAACTAAATTGATAAGGGTTACATAACTAGTTAGATCCAATAGGTGATTTGTGCTCTTAAATACCAAGATAGAGCAGAAACTTACAAATTACCTTCAAGGAGTGAACATTTCTACGTTAGACATTCTCAAACCACCAGAGAGAACTGTTAAGATGTTTATTTGGGGAGATTTCTAAATAACATCCATGCTATTAACAGGCTACCTATGCCTATTCTACTCCACGAGTATTCTAGAACCTGTGAGAATTTTTAAAGTACCCCCAGGTGATTGTTCTTAATCCTTACTCTTCCCTAGTTAAAAGTCCTAAAAAATAAGGATAACTGAGAAATAAAATAGTGCTTCTCATACTTAAATGTATATGGCAATCAGCTAAGAATTTTGGTAAAATGCACATTCTGACTCAGCAAGTTTGGGGTAGAGCCTGAGATTCTGCATACCTAGCAAACTTCCAAGCAATGTTGATACTGCTTGTCCATGGACCACTCCTTGAGTAGTAAGGGTCTAGATTATTTGGAACTTGCTGCTAACCGGCCCAGTTACCTAAATATCATCAACGTGATGGACCAAAATGAAATTTGGCAAAAATATTCAGATTATTATTTTGAATATTATATTCATCTGAGTTATCTAGTCATATAATTGTTCTTATAACATTTTAATAGATACATTTTAAAAATCTGAACCATATTATCTTGATCTTCTTGCATGCCTTTTCTCACTTATTTTCTATGATAATTTTATGTGATCTATTTGTCTGTCTTAGATCTAAATAGAGAATGGTCTTAAAGGGTTGAATATAAATGATAATTGGTATTTCATTCATTGAAATGTAACAATTTTTGGATGTTGGGAATATAAATTGTCTGTATGTGAATGTATATACATTGGGAGGGCTGTTTTGATTGCTATTGTCCTCCTAAAAGCTGGGCAATGGCTTTGGATTGTCTATATTCTCTGGACAATAAATGGATTGTCTACATTCTCTGGAAATTCACATTGCATGAAAAGAGAACCAGTCTTCTAAATATGAAGAACAGCCTTAAAGCTCAGTTTTCAAGTATGCACAACACTGCCATAGTTTAAATGTGTCCTCCAAAAAGCATGTGTTGGAAACTTAACTCCCACTGCAACAGTGTTAAGAGGTAGAACATTTAAGAAGTGATTAGGCCATGAGGATGCCACCCTCATGAATGGATTAAGGCTGTTATTGCAGAATTAGGTTCCTTATCATGAGAGTAGGTTATGAAAGGATGAGTTTGGCTTCCTCTTGTTCTCTCTCATACTCTTTGCCTTTTGGCTTTTCATCATGAGGTGACACAGCAAGAACGTCCCATCAGATGCAAGCTTCTCAATCTTGGACCTGTCGGCCACCAGAAATGTAGGAAATAAATTTCTCTTTACTATTAATTATGCAGTCTATGGTATTCTGTTACAGCCACACAAAATGGACAAGACAGATATTGTGAAGGATATTGATGAACAATATTTATTCTATGAATAAGAAAAACGATATACATTTAATTTTCCAGATAATCAGGTGATTAAGACTTACTTCAGCTTCTTCTAGCATCTGCAGAACTGGTAAAGCCCAGGGTTCTACCAGCACTGCTGTGTCCCGCAGGGCTCTTTGCTGGAAGCAAAAAGGCTCTCGTCATACTCTTTTCTTGTCTGGATTTTGACTTTCCTCCAATAGTCTACCTCCGTTTCTGCCCACGTTCTTTATTTTAGAGATGGCTCTTGCTGTGTTGTTCAGGCTGGTCTGAAACTCCTGAGCTCCAGTAATCCTTCCACCTCAGCTTCCCGAGTAGCTGAGATGACAGGCACAAGTCACGGCACCCAGCTGCTGCCTATATTTTTAAACCTGGCTCCTCAACCTTCCAGCCAAATCTGGGAACTCCCTGACATTCATTCAATAAATTAGGTGTCTGTTTAAAACAACTGGATTTTCTTTATGCTGTCTGCCAGTCAGAGCCCTGATTAATAGACAGCTTTGATCTGCTTCAGCTCAGTCATTTGGGCTTCTGTTTCTTATAACCAAAGAGCTTTGATTTAGGCTCTTTTCAAATAAAAATACCGCAATAAATGAAAAGTCAGACACTTCTATCACATTATTTTTCAAGTTGAAAAGAGATTAGACAGTAGTAATTCTTCATCATTTTGGGGTCACTAAAAGTAAAAATCATTGTTGGAGATTACTGTACCCACAATCCAGAAAGATGTGCATTTATATATACACACACAAATAAATTTGCATATAATATCCAGGAATTCTGAGACAGAACAATGGAGTCAGGTAAAATGTTACAAAATATATTTAATTTTTTTCAAAGAAAGGAATACAGAATTTCTTTTAGAATTTGTATTTTCTGGCTAGGCATGGTGGCTCACGCCTGTAATTCCAGCAGTTTGGGAGGAATGGATCACGGATGGATCACGAGGTCAGGAGATCGAAACCATCCTGGGTAACACGGTGAAACCCAGTCTCTACTAAAAATACACACACACACACACACACACACACACACACACAAATTAGTTGGGCGTGGTGGCGGGTGCCTGGAGTCCCAGATACTTGGGAGGCTGAGGCAGGAGAATGACGTGAATCCTAGAGGCGGAGCTTGCAGTGAGCCGAGATCGCTCCACTGCACTCCAGCCTGGGCAACAGAGCAAGACTGTATCTCAATAAATAAATAAATAAATAAATAAATAAATAAACCTCTGCTTCATATGCAAACTGACAAGCAATCCACCTAATGTTGCAAGGGTTAACCTTTTCTTTTCACACTGAATTCTATTTCACTTTTTCACGTTTACTCTTTTACTTTCCAGAAAAGCAAAAAATTAATCTTAAAAAAGAAAAATGAAAAGCTAATTGAAAAACTATCTCAGTTTTAAAAATAATTGATTTTAATGTTTCTCCATCAGCAACAACTGATTCCAATTTAATGAACAATATCTTGTTTAATTTTAATAAAATGCTTATTAGAGGCTCTCAGTTTACAGAAGGACTTATCCAATTTCAGCTGAAGCTGCCCGTTCCTTTTTAGATGCTCCCCAAGGCAGACTGGCTGCAGTTGGTATGCAGCTCAGTGACCCTCCAATGTCTCTGCTCCACACTGTGGTTTGGTGCCCACAAGTGCGTTTAGCTGAAACATGGGGAAAAGTGCAAAGGAGGAGGAGCACACAGAGAAACAGAGAGGGAGATGCCAGAAAGACAAAGACTGCAAAGAAATAAAAGCAATAAAAATGCATAAAAATCAGATATTTTGCACACTAGATCTTGACTTCTGCTTATCTTTCCTATTTATCAAGATTATTCATTTGAGAACTTTAGTATGATAGTGTGTGACAGATGTGAATGGCATGACCATCCCTCAATAACACATGGCAGGCAGGTGGGCAGTGCCGGATGGCAAGTGAGGAGGAAGCTGTGCTGACTTTTACTTGCTATTTTCACCCTTTTCTTCTTCCTTTCCATCAAATATTTGTTGATTGACTCCTGTGTTCTTAACATGGGGGATACAGCAATGAGTAAAGCAGCTAGAAATCTCCAATCTCATGGAACGTATGTTTTGGTAGTGAAGAAACAGAATCAACATACAGTTAAAATATATACTTTGTCAGATGGGGAAAAGTTCTATGGAAAAATAAGTATTGCAGGGAAGAAAGCCAGTAAGTATCAGCAAGAGGAAGAGGTTGCATCTTAAATTGCCTAACTGAACTGGGCCTCACCAATAAGGTAATATTTAAGTGCAGACCTAAAGGAGGTAGTGGAGTAAGCCACATGGACATCTAGGGACAGAATTCCAACCATAGGGTGAGCAAGTCAAGGGCCCTGAGGTGGAAGCCCATTGTTTGGCATGGGCTGGATGGAGAGCATTGGTAGATGAGCTAAGAGGGCCAACAGGACCAGATTGTCACAAACTCCAGTGCTATAGCCAGTTCTATTTAGCCTCTACGGTGTGTTGTTCATTGGATGAATATTTATTAATATTTAGAGGGAAAAGTGGTCAGAACGCCTTGCAGGGCAATGCAAATGCACCTGCTCTTATAGACGTACTAGGGTGCACTAAGTGAAGGGAAAGGCCAAATGAGGAAGTGAAACACACATTGCTAGGGATCTGGTAGTACTTGGTTCCGGTTTCAGCTTTGTTGTTCATTAACTGTTTAATCAATGATGAAATCACTGACATCCAAACCTCTGTTCTTCACCTGTGTGAGATCTCGGTCCTGGGGTTTTAGTGTTAGAGCTGTGTTCAGGGTTACATAAAGCTGGAATGAAAATGGCAGAGAATAGAACCCAAACGGATCAACATAACAGCATCCCAGGGATACAAACAGCTAAAACAGGCAGTGGTTACAACTGAAGTATTGATATGAAAGAGCAGGTTCAAAGATGACAAATCAGGACAGATTTCCGTCACTGCAGACCAATGATGGAAGGCTCCGGATTGGTTTAATGTAGGACACGAACCCATGTTTTGTTATCTGTGTCTCCTGAGCCATTGGAAAAAAACTACAAGAAATTTTTGTTTCTTGACACATGAACAATGCATTGGGAGGACTTGTAAGAAAAACGAAGCCACTTTGGAAAAACTGATTTACTGCACTTTACTTTCCTTAAATATGAATTAAACTAGAGAGCCCATGACAGCTATAAATTTACTAAGTCATACCATATTCTTCAAGAAAATTGATAGTTTTATAGTCCTACAAATGCATCCTTGCCCAGAGGAAATAGTTTATTCCTTAGAAGCTTCACCATAGTCAAATGTACAGATTGAAAACCATTTGGTATGTGTATACCAAGTGCTGTTTAAAATGAAGTCAATTTAGCAACAAGTGATATTTAAATACCAATTTTTAGAAATAGAATAATAAACACAATAGTTTATTAATTTTAAACTTTCCGTTTAAGTGGTATATTGTACTTCTTTTTTTTTTTTTTTTTGAGAGAGTGTCACTCTGTCTCCCAGGCTGGAGTGCAGTGGTGTGATCATAGGTCACTGCAGCTTCAACTTCCAGGCCTCAAGTTGTCCTCCCATCTCAGCAGCCCAAGTAGCTGGAACTACAGGCACATGCCACCTGTAGAGACAAGGTCGCACTATATTGCCCTGGTTGGTCTATTGTACTTCTTCAAGGAAAAAAATGTGAAAACAATTTCCTAGTCTAAAACCTAACTTTAAAAAATGTAAAATACAAGACACATAAAAGAGACATGTAGTGTACACGTGCAGTTTACAAAAATAATTTTTTTTTTTGAGACGGAGTTTCACTCTTGTTTTGCACGCTGGAGTGCAATGATGCCATCTTAGCTCACTGCCACCTCTGCCTTCTAGTTCAAGTGACTCTTCTGCCTCAGCCTCCCGAATAGCTGGGATTACAAGCACCTGCCACCACGCCTGGCTAATTTTTTGTATTTTTATAGAGACGGCATTTCACCATGTTGGCCAGGCTGGTCTCAAACTCCTGACCTCAGGTGATCCAACCGCCTCGGCCTCCCAAAGTGCTGAGATTACAGGCATGAGCCACCACACCAGGCCAATAAAATATTACTGAAGCTGTACCAACCATGTGATGCAGTTGATTTGAGAAAATGTTTGGGGCCCCAGTGCTCCCCTTCCAAATTGCGTTGCTCTGCCTCCTCATCCCCACTAGAGGTAACTACCATCTAGAACTCAGTCTGAATAATAAACACACATGCGATGAGATTTAAAGTCATTTATCCATATATAATCATATGAGATAGGTGCACGTACCACCCTTCTTTAGATAAGGACACTGTGTCATAGAGATATTGGACAACTGACCAAGGTCAAGTAAGTCACGCAGTTAATTAGTGGTAGAACTGGAAGCAGAGCAGTTTAATTCCTGAGTCTGCACTTAAAATCTCTATGCTTTCTAGGTGCTATAATCATTCACCATTAGTCAGTCACTTTCTCTTCTATATGGTTTTAACACATAGAAATGTATTCCAAGGCTGGGTGCAGTGGCTCACGCCTGTGATCTCAGCACTTTGGGAGGTTGAGGCGGGCGGATCACCTGAGGTCAGCAGTTTGATACTAGGCTGGCCAACGTGATGAAACTCTGTCTCTATTAAAAATACAAAAATTAGCTGGGTATGGTGGCCCATGACTCTAATCCCAGCTACTCAGGAGGCTGAGGCAGGAGAATCACCTGAACCCAGGAGGTAGAGGTTGCAGTGACCCGAGATCGTGCCATCATACGTGGCTCACGCCTGTAATCCCAGCACTTTGGTAGGCCGTGGCAGGTGGATCACCTGAGGTCAGGAGTTCAAGACCAGCCTGGCCAACATGGTGAAACACCGTCTATACTAAAAATACAAAAATTAGCCATGTGTAATGGCACGCGCCTGTAGTCCCAGCTATAGGGAGCCTGAGGTAGGAGAATCACTTGAACCCAGGAGGTAGAGAGGTTGCAGTGAGACGAGGTCTTGCCATTGTACTCCAGCCTGGGCAACAAGAGCCAGACACCATCCCAAGCAAAAACGAACAAACAAAACAGTAACAGAAAGAAAAAAAGAAAATGTATTCCAAAACAAAATAATGTTTAATCTGGTCTATTTTTTATATTATGCAGATAGAGTCATGTTTAATGATTTTCTCTGTGACTTATTTTTATTCCTCAGTTTTTTTTCTGAGATTCATCAACTAGTTACTTGAAGCTCTAGCTCTTTAATTTTATTGCCAACTCTGATTCCATTGTATGAATAGTCTGGTTTTTTCTATGTCCATTCTTTTGTCAATGTAGATGTGAGCCGATTATAGTAATATTCTATTATGGACAATGCTGCCATACACATCCTTTGGTTTGAACATCACATAAGCTTATTTCAGGTATAACAGCAATGTTAAAATTGACAAGTTCAATTCTTTTTATTATTATTATTACTTTTCTTTTGAGATGGAGTCTCGCTCTGTTGCCCAGGTTGGAGTGCATTGGCGTGATCTTGGCTCACTGCAAGCTCCGCCTCCCAGGTTCATGCTATTCTCCTGCCTCAGCATCCTGAACAGCTGGGACTACAGGTGCCCACGACCACACCCGAATAATTTTTTGTATTTTCAGTAGAGACAGGGTTTCACTGTGTTAGCCAGGATGGTCTCAATCTCCTGACCTCGTGATCCACCTGCTTCCGCCTCTCAAAGTGCTGGGATTATGGACGTGAGCCACCGCGCCCAGCCGACAAGTTCAATCCTTAGCTGTACCAACTAAACAAATGTTTAGTATTTTTTAAAGTTATTCCCTTCAAAAAAAACAGAGGGAGCTTTTCTTTTCCACTACCACACACCATGGTTCAACCATTCTCCTATTGAAGTACTTTCCAATTGATGAAAAGTCATTTGAAGACATTTCAGAACTTCATTCCCCGAATAAAAAGTAATCTGAACAAACTACATATTGTGTAGATATATTGCATTCATATCTCTACAGATTATTTTTTAAGAACCTAACCGCAATTTCCATACAGTGTTATTTTAACCTATTTGCCATGCAGGAAAACTATCTTTCTTGAAAAATATGATGAATATATCTTGTGATTTTCCAGTTAAAAAAATTGTTTTACCTCAAAGATTGTAATCATCATGTATCAAAATAACCAACTCACCATGGGACATTACTTCAGTCTTTACTGACTCACAGGCATACGAGCTTGTGTCCTGCTTCTATGAACTCTCTCCCTCTTCCATACATAAATGGACCTATTTAATACAAGTTGGATGTAGGACAATTAACCATTTTTAAACACTTATAATTTAGATTAAGTCAATAACTAATGTAATAAAAGAAATTCTATTACGGTAAGAAGCCTACACACTAGATTTAACAATTTAATTTTTTTTCCTCCTTAACTAACATGTACTTAATTGTCATGAGGCAGTGAATTGGTTTTCGTAGAAGCTGGGCACATGTGGGAATACACTCATAGGACTGATTAGACATTCCAGGTGAAATGGTTATAGAAACTGAGGCATATTATCTCAGAAAATGCATTTATATATCTAAATTTATTTTGATATCTAGAAAGTTTACAAAACGGCTGCACACTTCAAACTAATTCTGCCTTCTTCTCTCAGCAAGAGCAAGCTGAAGCTTATCCATGAAGGTGAAAGTGCTCAATGCTGAGCTTTTCTTCTAAACTTAGGTTTGGACTGCTGAACAAACTGACACCCAGAAAGCCAGCAAGGTCTTTCTACATTTTTACCATTTTCAGATTAGGACTCTTTAAATTCATTTGTCAACTATCTTCTTTTTCTGAATTATTCCTGGCACTCAAGACTGTTGAAGTCTACTACACCTTGTACTTTCACATGGCCAAATGAAAACAAGGTTATAAAGTGTGCATAAACATTTTATAAAGTAATTTTGTCATTTAACATATTCGGAGGTGAGATTTTTCTACATAAATTTTATGTAAGAGGATAAATATTTTGAACAAACATTTCCTTCTAAAGTCAAGTGACAGAAAACTGAAGCCTTGTGCATTGTTTTAAAGTCTGAGAACATTTCTAAATATTAGAGATGGGACTAAGAGAGGAAAACATAAATATTTTAGATGTCTCCCATCTTAAAAAAATAAGTTACCAATCTGTCAAAGCTACTCCCTACATGCCAGAAAAATGACCTGGCATAAAGAGTCCTGTCAGTGGAGGAGGTCACAGTGACATTGGCACTATTAACACTTTATATTTCTAGTTTTCCAGGAATAGAAGGGATATGTTTAACAAGTCCTTTTTCCCAAAATCCTTCAACTCAATATTGAAGGCAGAGAATAAGCAAACCTGGGATGCTCTCCAAAAGATAAGCTATAGCACAGCCATGTTATTCTCAAAAATACTCTCTAGATATTCTTTTCTATAAAATCAAATGCTCTGTGGCCACACCTTCAACAGCTTGCATTAGTTGACATTAAATGCATTTGTTGTGCCACAAGTCAATCTAAGCTTCCTTTTAGGTATTTTTAATACATCCAAGAGAAAACACCTGCTTTGGTTTTCTTTAAAGGTAATGACCTATAAGGACATCAACTCCTTTTTTAGGGTTAGACTACTGCCGGGTTTACTGAAGAAATAGAACAGGAGGAAAAAATTAAATCACAACAAACCTCTTTGGGTCAATTAAGGGCCTCATTAATATCCTAGTTAAAGGAAACTCCTCACTTCTCACTTCTCCAGTAAGTAATATACACATGGATACACTATACATGCATGTGTACATTACCATACGCTGTCTAGTTTCTTATAAATGACCCATGAGTGTGTGGATAGGCTGTGTGCATTTTATGTGTTTATTACATATGCCTGCGCTTTTAAAGAAAAACAAGAGCCAGAGAGATATGTAGTAAAAACAGATTTTAAGGGCTGTCAAAACAGGGAAAAAGAGGCCTCAGTATAGAACTGGGTTCATTTCCTAATACAACATGGGAAAGTGCGGATTTATAGCCAAGAAGCCAAGTTGGTGGTCAGTGGATGATGGAAAACTACTGAATTAAGTCAGCGAGATGAAGGATTTCTGGCTAAATGGACTTGACAGGATTCTTGCTGAATGCAAGCTAGGGAGATCAGATAATCACTTGGGGGATGGTGCGGAATAAGGACTTGGATCAGATCTCAAGGGCGTGAGATTCTGGCTAAGCCAACGTGGCCAGAGTCTTGCTAAAACTGGGCACTGCAGAACACACCAAGGATGAGGCCTAGCCAAAAATGAGCTCAGAGGAGCCTGTCTAAAGTTTGGTTAGGGACAGCCTCTTTGTTGATGTATGTTTACATACACAGATACACAAATAAATGCACATATATAAATAAAATTAGTTTATCCTAGTCAATATTTTTATTTAAAGTTGCATTGCTTTTTGAGTACCACAGATTTACCAGCTTAAAACAACACCAATGTGTTATCTCACAGTTCCCTGCGTCAGGAATCTAGGCACAGGTTGGCTGGGCCCTCTGCTCAGGGTGGCATCTCATTTCAGAATTGGGGTCATCTTTCAAGCCACGTAACTAGGTAAGTGGAGGCTCCTGATGGAATGTCCTACAAGGGCATGGATTAGGAGAAACACCATGAGCTTTAAACCCTGGGAGTCATGGCTACATTCATTCCTAAAGAGCATACTTAAAGGGTGGAAGAGGCTCTCTCAAAAAAGGCTGTGGGACAAATACCAAAAAAGACATTCTTTTTTGTTGCCAATAACAACAAGAAATGTCATGTGCTCCATCAGTACCTTGAAATAACACAAGGTAAGTAATTCCTTTCGTCTAAGTCCTAAAAAATGTCATAACTTGCATGTCCTGCACAGTCTTGGTTTATGGCTGTTGAACCACTCCCTGTCCATTTAGCATGAATATTGATGTTTTCGCTCTTAAAATAAAATATAATGTTTAACTGCTGCCTTAAAATGCACTGGGATGGATTTGGATATTGCCCGTTCTCACTTCTGGCTTCTGCCCCCCTTTTCCAAACTGACCTAGCATCTCAGTGTCACTGGACTCTTGCAGGTTGCCCGTGGCTGTAATGGGGTTCTGCGCTGACACGGAATCCTGGTTTAGCGGAATCCTTCCATGCATGGGTAGAGGTGGGAGAGTCAGCTGCCATCCCTGGTGCTCCCATAATGAACATCAGCTCACCATGGCTGCTGGTGCCACAGTCCTTGCTAGGGCCTGGGAGATACACAAGGTCAGGTGGAATGGTCAGAGGGACACCCGGGATACTACAGGTTAAGTGCAAGAAAACAAATGCAGGCAAAGAAGACCTCGCTATAGTGACTCTGTGTAGAAAAAATCTGTACTTATTCATTTTGTTGTTTGTAACATTTTTTGCAATAATCCTTGCAGTGCAAATGATCTAAAAAAGTACATTTTGGTTTGAAAATAGACACATAACTGAATTTCCATTCTCAAGAAACCAGATGATAAATATATAACCTATATAAAATGTGTATAGACTCATCAACCATGGGTTTATAGTAATATCATTGACCACATAAACACAGAAGACACATGTCTCCTAAAAAAGTGTCATCATAAACTTGAATATTTGATAGTTATTTTAAGGAACCTATGCCTATAAACAATGTAAAACATGAAGATACACAAAGCACATTTACCTATTACACTGCAAAAAAAAAGTTTTACATTTATTTAGATTGACTTTCTCTAAATTAATTTTGTTCATTTTAGATTGCAAATTCTTCGCATATAAAAAATTAAGTGGGCCGGGTGCAGTGGCTCACGCCTGTAATCCCAGCACTTTGGGAGGCTGAGGCGGGCGGATCACGAGGTCAGGAGATGGAGACTATCCTGGAGAACACGGTGAAACCCCGTCTCTACTAAAAATACAAAAAAAATTAATTGGGCATGGTGGCGGGCGCCTGTAGTCCCAGCTTCTCGGGAGGCTGAGGCAGGAGAATGGCATGAACCTGGGAGGCGACGGAGCTTGCAGTGAGCGGAGATCGCGCCACTGCACTCCAGCCTGAGAGACAGAGGGAGACTCCGTCTCAAAAAAAAAAAAAAAATTAAGTGATAGCTGTAAGAGGTTGTCTGGGATACCACAAAAAGAATTGGTTGCACTGTTAAATAATGTCACTGCCATACTAGTGTTATCAGATGCTTCAAATAAAAGAGCAGTTAATTCTAATAATAGATCACTTTTAATCCTTTTTATGGAATCAAAGTATAGCTTTTCATCCTGTCAATGGTGAAACTCCTGACATTGTTTTGGATGTTATTGTAAATTTAGTTTCCAAAAGTATCATGGTAAAAAACAAACAGTCCTGGCGCAGTGGCTCACGCCTATAATCCCAACACTTTGGGAGGCCAAGGTGGGCGGATCACAAGGCCACGAGTTTGAGACCAGCCAGGGCAACATGATGAAACCCTGTCTCTACTAAAAAAATACAAAAATTAGCCAGGCATAGTGGTGTGGACCTGTAATCCCAGCCACTCGGAAGGCTGAGGCAAGAGAATCACTTGAACCTGGGAGGCGGAGATTGCAGTGAGCCGAGATTGCGCCACTGTACTCCAGCCTGGGCGACAGAGCAAGACTTCATCTAAAAAAACAAAAACAAAAAACACCAACTTTTTTTTTTATCAGTCAAAAGAAACCCAAGGAGCAGAAGTGTTCATGGTATAAAACGGCTCTTGATCGTGCTCAAAGAATTGGTGATATTCTAATGAAGACGGAACCTTTAACTGTCAAAGTTAGAAATATTTTTTGTATAAGCACTTGATGTACATTATTTTTTACGTGAATGTCTTATACTCTGTAATGAAATGGCATGGACTTAAGAAGCCCTATTATTCTGAAACATCTTAATTTAGTTTAGGAAAATTATGAAGTTGTATGAAACATACAACTTACTTAACAGATTTACTTGGAAGATATTTGAAGAAAAGTCACTGAATGGAGGCAAAAATACAACACTTGTGAATGTATTTGCACTTTTTGTGAGCATGTTTGTCATTACACATTTCAATACAATTGGGTATGATCTTCCTTTAGGATAATTTGCTCTGAACATATGGAACACTTCAGCCTTTATTTTGAGGGGAAAAAGGAATATTTTTTCAATTAAAAATCGATAATCTAGAAAGAAGGGTATGTAGAAAGTGTCTAGTTACAAATTTAGGAGCCATAAGCTGTAACTTTGAAGGAGATTACAGAAAGTTGTATTTAAAACAAATTTTAAGATGATCTGAGATCTCAGATAATCTGAGAAAATTGTATTTTCAGAAAAAACGCTTGTAATGTAAAAATATATAATATCCATACATAGATTATGTATAGTTATTCTGTTATTTATATTATTTACTTTATTTAGTTTATTTTATTTATTTATTGAGTCTCGCTCTGTCACCCAGGCTGGACTGCGGTGGCGCGATGTAGGCTCACTGGAAGCTCCGCCTCCCGGATTCACGCCATTCTCCTGCCTCAGTCTCCCGAGTAGCTGGGACTACAGGAGCCCACCACCACGCCCGGATAATTTTTTTGTACTTTTAGTAGAGATGGGGTTTCACCGTGTTAGCCAGGATGGTCTCGGTCTCCTTATCTCGTGATCCACCCGCCTGTACCTCCCAAAGTGCTGGGATTACAGGCATGAGCCACCGCGCCCAGCCCTATTCTGTTTGTTATTTCTAATGTTCAAATAAAATAATGGCTGTTTGAAGTTTTTGCTTTTATATACGTGTAGCTTATTTTTATGAATAATTTTATTTCTGAAAAGCTTTTGAATATATAATATTCGATACAACAAAAGACTAATGTCAGTCTGACAGTCATTTAATAATTATTTTATAAAATACACAGTTTTAATTAATGCTTTTTTCACCCTCAAGTGACCCGGGCCAGACCGTACATTAGGAGGTCCCCTCTCATCATGAGTATGGTCTTCTTGAATGCTTTCATAAGCTGGACTGTACCATGTGCTTTCGTTATCTTTTCCCATGAAGCAAATCATCAATAAATGCTGTTTAATACGCCTTTATATGTCTGAAAGTTACCATTTATATAAAGAAAGGGAAATCTGCTGATGGAATAAACAAACTGAATTGGAGTCGAGAAGTCCACGTTTGGCCAGGCGCTGTGGCTCTTGCCTGTAATCCCAGCACTTTGGGAGGCCCGAGGTGGGCGGATCACGAGGTCAGGAGATGGAGACCATCCTGGCGAACATGGTGAAACCCTGTCTCTACTGAAAACACACACAAAAAAAATTATTCGGGCGTGATGGTGGGCGTCTGTAGTCCCAGCTACTCTGGAGGTTGAAGCACAAGAATCACTTGAACTCAGGAGGCGGAGGTTGCAGTCAGCCGAGATCCTGCCACAGCACTCCAGCCTGGGGGACAGAGCGAGACACCGTCTCAAAAAAAAAAAAAAAAAAAAAAAAAAAATCCACGTTCTAGAAGCAATAACACTAACACTAAACTGTGTTATTTGCAGTTTAACACAATCACCTTTCTAAGCCTCGCTTTTCTCATTAATGAAACATTAGTTTATACTTAATGATACTGGAAACTTCTGTGAGTTGTATTGTTCTAACTATAAGCAAGTAACCTACATGATCTAGTCATTTGGAGAAACTGTGATTTCGTTCACTGCTCCAATGAGCCTGTGGTCTGTGGTCTCTTTGCTTTCTGCAACTGTTCAATTTTTGTTTTTTCTTTTGAGACAGAGTCCCACTCTGTTGCCCAGGTTGGAGTGTAGTGGCACGATCTCGGCTCACTGCAACTCCCGCCTCCCGGGTTCAAGCAATTCTTGTGCCTCAGCCTCCCGAGTAGCTAGGATTACAGGCTAATTTTTTTATTTTTAGTAGAGAGGAGGTTTCACCATGTTGGTCAGGCTAGTCTCAAACTCCTGACCTCAGGTGATCCACCCGCCTTGGCCTCACAAAGTGCTGGGATTACAGGCATGAGTCACCACACCCAGCCTCAATATTTTAAATTATAACTCAAATTCACATTTTGATTCAAATACAGCAGCCATTGTTAAAGGTGGGGTTGGGTTTGGGATTGGAGGATGCCTAGACAGGAAAGAGTTTTGAAAAAATGGGTATGCAAGTGGAAAATGTTCTTCTTTGCCCTGGCCTTGTGGCTGTCTGTGGCATTAATTCCAGCTCAAGTATTTGATTCCTGTCAGAGTTTATTAGAGACCACTACCATGTTTCCTGTGAGGACTTCTGATGCAGATCTTTTCATGTAAATTTCTTATGCATGTTAAAACACAGATTCTAACCATGTGCAATATGTCAGTGGCCAGGATAGAAGAACGCAGATGTGCTCTTTAAAAAATACTGAGGTCTCAGGGCAGGCAAGTGGCTCATGTCTGGAATCTCAGCACTTTAGGAGGCCAAGGTGGGTGCTCTGGAGTTTGAGACCAGCCTGGGCAAGCTCAGTAGATCAAAAGCCCATCTCTACTAAAAATACAGAAAACTTGATGGACACAGTGTGACACACCTGTGGTCCCAGCTACTTGAGAGGCTGAGGTGGGAGGATCACTTGAGCCCAGGAGGTCGAGGCTGCAGTGAACTATGATCACACCACTGCACTCCAGGCTGAGAGACAGAGTGAGAATTGAGACCCTATCTTAAAAAAAAAAAAAAAAAAAAAAAAAAAAAAAAAAAAAAAAAAAAAAAAGGAAAAAGATATTGAGGTTTCAATGTAGAGACAATTCTCAAATTATGAATACTGAAGTTATAAATGCATCATCTGTGTGATTGGGAGACAGGACTCTTTGCAACTTAATCTTCCTTTCTGTGAAACAGTCCACAATTCGGGTGCTAATGACTCCAGTGAGCCACTTTCCACATTTGATGGATTTCCTGCAGTACATCCTCTCTCCACGCACTTGCCATCCCCCCCACGGCTTTATACCATGAGGATCTGATTGGGTGGGGTCGCCCTTGGGCCAGGAATCTTCTTTTGCACCTCTCTTGCACGTGATTACACTAAGTGGTGCAATTGATCATCTTTGACAACTTGCGGCTAATCAAGTGTTGCGTTAAATACATCCATTTTGTGGCACTGTTCCAACACTGCATTTGCAGACTGTATGAAATTTAGTTTTCTTAATTTGAGAGAAGTGTTTAAAGTAGCTAATTCAAACACAAAGGTTTATGTTGCAGCCCATTTCTAAGCTGGTGATTGCCTCTAAGCTACCTCTTCTATTCCTTTTTGGAGGGTCATTCACTGACTATATTGTAGTTATTTTAAATTGTATATTTTATTTTAAAATGTGATACACATCTCACTATGCTGCCTGGGCTGCTCTTGAAATCCTGAGTTCAATCAGCCCTCCTGCCTCATACACTGGAGTAGCTGGGATTACAGGTGCATGCCACCACACACAGCTCTGCAATTATTTTTATTTTATTTCATTTTATTTTATTTTGAGACCGGGTCTCACTGCCATTGACCAGGCTAGAGTGCAGTGGCCCGATCCCTGGCTCAGGTAATTTTCCAATTCCGGGTGATTCTCCCACTTCAGCCTGCCAAGTAGCTAGACTAAAGGCATACACCACCACACCTGGATGATTTTTGCATTTTTTGTAGAGACAGGGTTTTGCCATGTTGCTCAGGTTGGTCTCAAACTCCAGGGCTCAAGTGACCCTGCCACCTCAACCCCCCAAGTACTGGGATTGCAAGCATGAAACACTGCACACAAGCCACCATGCCCAACCTGCAATTATTTTTAAATGGTGTATTTCTACTCCTTTGGTCACTGACAGTTCAGTGACTCTTTCATTCAAGTGTAATGACGTACACATTCATCCATGATCGTTTCCTTTTAGGCATAAGTTTAAAAGCAGCAAGTAGCACAGGGAAGATGACAGGAGGGTATGAAAAATACATAGTTTTGCTTTAATTTTTGCTGTTCTTGGTTCAGTTTGTTTTGACTATGATGCGTCAGTATCTAGCTATTAACTAGAGCAATACAATAAAACAAAACAGGTATATTTTTTAAAAGTGATATATAACTGCATGAGTTCTGCTCTTCTAGTACAGGGAGGAGAATGCAGAACATAGTGGCAAATCTGTGTTCAAATTCTGAGCATAAAATGTAGCATTGGCTCTGTGACCTGGAGAGAACTATCACCTTCAGGAGTCTAAATGTTTCTAGTGCTTGAATTTTTCCCAAAATATTGAAATAAAATGGTGAAATTTGAGGTAAAAGAATAGTGTATGTATTTTTTAAAGATGAAATGAACTTTCAGTAGCAGTTAGCATCAGAGAGGGAGAGAATAAAGTGTGTCTCCCAAAAAGAAATTTTGCCTTTGTGTAACCAGAAGGTTTCACCAATCTGAGGATTTCAACACATTCAGTTATGAGTAGTAACTTAGACGCTCATTCTCTCCCTCTTAAATGCCATATTTTCCCGCTTGGCTTTGATGGTTTGCAGAGTTTATGATCTTTTCGTAGGTTCTAAGTATTTTGTTCCTCCATTTCTGAGAGGTTAAAAATGACTTCTGGCACAGGAGCTATCCAAGGATTTACTGTGCTCTTCTAGCTCTCTTCAGGTGGGTGAAGAGAGACCAGGGTGGTAGGAGACTCAGGAGGGTGGAGTGGAAACTATCACATTTTCCTACTGCAGCTTCAAGTTTATTTGCCAGAAGCTCATAAGGAAAAAAAATGTTTTGTTTTGTTTTTTCTCTGACCCTTTGTAAATATGACTACATTGTTGTTTCTGCCAAGGAATATTGCTTTTTTTGCTTTGCTAAAGTTATGGCCTGAGCTAAAATACTACGATAAACAAGGAACACATGTAAGGACACCATATTATCCAGAAGAACAATAACAACCACCTTGGCAAGGATAAACAAATGTGAACTGCAAATCAGGCAAGGGCTAAAACTACATAGGTCCCCTTTTTAGATGTGTAGTTTTACAGACCCCATTTTGTCTTTAATGTCCTGCTGGTGTTGTGTTTGGTTATGGCTGGGTTTTTTCTTTAATTTCTATTTTTTTGAGACAGGGTCTTGCTCTATCACCCAGGCTGGACTGCAGTGGTTCAATCGTAGTTCACTGCTGCCTTGAACTCCTGAACTCAAGGGATCCTCTTATCTCAGCCTCCCAAGTAGCTGTGACTATAGGTGCATGCCACCACATCCAATTAATTTTTAGTTTTTTTGTAGATCCAGGGTCTTTCTATGTTTCTCAGGCTGATCTCTAACTCTGTTCTCAAGTGATCCTCCTGCCTTGGCCTCCCAAAATGCTGTGATTACAGATGTGAGTCATCACACCAAGCCATGGCTATTGTTCTTTAAAGAATGGTACCTGAACTGCAAAACTACTGATATATAGTTTTTTTAAAAATTTGAAGATATAGCCAGGAGAATGATTAAATGGACTTAGCATAGAATCTAAGCAATATAGGAAGTGATATACAGGTAGAAAAGTCAAAGGCCTAGAAATACAAATAATGACAATGAAAAGGGGTCAGTAATAATGAGAGTCAAAAGGAGTGAGATTATGTCAGAAAGCAGAGTGTTTACTTCCATTTCAAAGGTAAATTTACTCCAGTGAAGACAAGGCCCAGGATATGGCAAGGCAACAGATGACCAATGTGGCATGGAGGTAAAGGTCTTTGGAGATGAAGAGATTAAGACCTGAGAGGCTAGAGTGCCACGTAGAGATCCCAAGTCAGCCATAATGATGGCTGGTCATGGGGAAATGACATGGGTCATGATTCCAAGAAGAAAATCTTCATTGCCTGAGGAGAAGACATCAGAAGATGAGAAAGAGTAAGAGCTTGCAAGCATGAATATGAGCCTTCATGTCTCTCTGCATCCATGTCTTTGACAATTAAAGCTCTTTAAATCTTCCCATCTAGGAGTCTATTTCCTGTGCTCCTGAATTTGTGTTCATCTCATAACTTGTCTCAGTGGATGTACTTAGTATGCGATGGAAAGGATGGGAGCCAATTTGGAGCCTAGGCTTCAAAAATCTTAAATGTTTCCACTTGATTTCTTGTATAACCTTTCCCAGTCATTATGTGAATCAGTCTAGGCTACCCTGCTGGGGGATGACAGATGACACCAAGAAGAAATACATGGTCCCAGCTGTTATTGTCCTAGTCTAGTCATCTCTCAGTTAATCTAAAAGCAAGAGTGATTCCAATTAAGACCAGATAACATCTCAGCTAAGCACAGTCCAAATTGCTGTCCTGGAGAATTATGAGTTGAGCAAATAATTATTATTACAAGTCACTAGGTTTAAGGCAGTTTGTTATGCAGCAAAACTAAACAAATACAAAAATGACTATGATGGGAAAGTATAAAAAGTAGAATAACTGAATGATATGAGCCTCCAAAAAGCAGTGTCTTTTAAATAATGATGCAGATTTCTCCATTAGGTCTAAAAAATGGTTGTAATAATTGGAGGGGCACTAAAATATTGGATGTCATTTTTCTCCTACTTTTATGTGGGACTCTAGGGGACAGTGTGTGACAAATAATAATTTATGTGTTACATAGATTTGGGGAACTCCAAACACATGTTCAGTTACACAGTCACTTAAATAAATTTAAAACTAGTTCTTATATTTTATATGTGGTTATTATATATGTCTTTATATGAGTGATATTTATAACAAAAAATAGTTTGTATGTTTAAAACCCAGTTCTTATCCCCTTAATCTGAACTGGCCTCTCTTTTTGGAAAATTTATTCCAACTCTGCTTTTCCTACTAGGTTGAACTTCATGCTCATCTGATCCTTTATTAGATTGCCTAGGTATTTCATTTCTTATTGATTACCTTATTCTATTACTAATGTTCAAAGGATAATACCATCAGGTGTGTTCTTCTCATATGTCATTGATGATAAACTTTTGGAACATAGTCTTAAACTCAGCCTTTATAAATTTTGACACCCTTTTTTATATTTACTGACCCTCTGACTTTGAGCCTCTGTGTAAATAAATTCCAAATTTGCCATTCCTCTAATTAATTGTTCTTTTGATTCTGGCCACCCATGCAGTGATCCTCACTTTCATTGCAAACAACATAGCATTGATCCTCCTTGGCATTAGAAAGCATGCCTTGTCATTATCTCCCCATAGTGCCTAGTGAAGTACTGCACTATATATAGAGCATGCTCAGTGACATGTTCATGACTTGCCTTTAAAATAAGCATTTGACATGTATTCATGTCAAGATTAGGCTAAAAATTAGAAAATCATAAAAATATTTGGAACAATAGACATCCAATAAAAAAGATGCTTTCAGCAATAGTCTTAAACAATATATTCTTTCCTGTTTGGTGGAAATATTTCAGCATCGTGACAAAATCTGATGATCTTGGGTATTATTTCTACTTGTATTTTCTTCACTGGCATCTGTCATTCTTCATACGAGTACCATATCAGACCATTTTATTTTACCTCAATCTTCTTCAGACTGTCTGGTTATCAATGGATTAATTAAAATTGGCATAAATATGAACATTTTCCCTTTAAGTATAAAAGTTCTTTTCTTTAATCCACCTCTTAAACTCTCACCCAATTTATCCTTGGTTTGATTTTCCTGGGTCTATGCAAGTTTATAGTTTGCTTTATAGAGTAGCTTATAGACCAGTGTGCAACCTGAGAATGAAGACGAGTTCTAATTACTCATTTTTTTTTAAACTTTAATGCACGTGCTCTTACATGCAATGCACATCTGGAGTTGGCTGTATGTTTTCCCAGGTACTGTATTAACTGAAGTCTGTCTCTGAAATATTTAATAGCAGGACCACTCCCTCATGGTGTATTAGTAATGCATTAGTATTATACATCTTAATTTTAAGCCATCCTTGGGTAGCCACTGTTTGTACACTGAGGATGCTTTTTTAACATAGATTTGTGTTTTACTGAATGACCTATTCCAGCAATGGTCCTAGAGCACATCTGTGGTGTCAGTTTGTTGCCAAATATCTTTCTGTATGCCCATCAGCTCCAGTAAGAAAGCAAAATATGGTTCACTGTTGTCAGTGGAATAAGTAGGAGACAGGACAGAAAAAAAGAAGTGTGACAAGGAGCTATTCTACAAGACATCAGACTCATAGGTCTAGAATCTTAGAAGAAAATTACTAGTTGTTTGGACTGAATACATTCTGTATGCAAATACAGCTAGGTTTATTCCTTTTAATTTGTTTGGGGAATTTCAAGAAATGCCAGTATGCACTGACATGAATTTGTAAGATTTGGACATGACTGCGTTGTTGTTTCTGCCAAGGAATATTGCTTTTCCTCCACTTTCCATTTGGCTGCCTTCAGGCTGGCTTGGATGGAGTGCTGCCTCACAGTAGTTGGGGAGGAGCTGCAACCCAGAGGACTGTTTGAGCACTCAGAGCCATTGGCCCAGGTCTGATGGAGCCCTGTCACCATCTTGAGAGACATTAGGCTAGTGGAGAGCAAGAGAGGACAGGGAAGAGAGCCACCCAGGAGAGAAACATGTGAGGGTGCCACTGACCCACAATTTAGGGGAAAATGTGAATAATCGAAATGCTCTGGGGATACACTGACCATTAAAACTGGATATTTTGTTTGCATCATAATGCAGTGGCTTTCATAGACAGATTTTCTAGGTTTGCATGTGTCCCAGTATTTTTCACTTTCCTTCCATCAACATTTTCCCTCATAGCATTAGTACTCAACTGAACAGACCCTCCTTCAGTCTTTTTGTTCTGTCTTGTTTGTTTTTGAAGCAGGGTCTCACAAGCCCAGGCTGCAGCCCAGTGGCACTATCATAGCTCACTGCAGCTTTGACCACTCCAGGCTCAAATAATCCACCCACCTCAGCCTCCCAAATAGCTGGGAATACAGGCCCATGCCATCATGCTCAGCTGATTTTTGCATTTTTTGTAGAGGTGGGGTTTCGCCATGTTGCCCAGGCTCATCTCAAACTCCTGGGCTCAAGCGATCCAACTGCCTCAGCTTCCCAAGTTTCTGGGATTATAGTGCAAGCCATCACACCCAGCTTCCTCCTTCAGTCTTAAATAACTAAGGTATTCATGTTTAATAGACCCAACCCAACTTGGAATCCAGGACCTGGTTGATTAGCCAGATTCGCATACCAGTGAGTAAAGGATTTTAAGTAAAAATGTCCAAAGAAGCAGCTTCTGAAGTTGAGCAGAAGCATTTCAAGTAGGGATGTTTGTGCCACAAAGAAAGCACAGAAATTTATTTTTTTAAACATATCTGCTTACAGGAGGTGGTGCTTCTCACTCAGAAAAGGATTCTAACAAATATTTATTAAGGAACGATTACGTGAAAACTTATATAAGTTGAAAGATCACCTGAGGCAAACTTTTAAAACTTGTTCAATGCCGAAGAATACTTGGATTTATATATTCACTGGCTGTTACATTTGAAAAGATTCCTAGAGATTATTTAAGGCTTCCCCCTATTTATTTATTTATTTATTGTATTTCCAAAAATCAAAAACCACATAACATAAAATGTACCCTTCCAACAAATTTCAAGTGTCAGATACAATATTGTCAACGCCATGAACATTGCTATGCAACAGGTCCCCCAAATGCCCCCATCCTACATGACTAAAACTGTACACCCACCGAACAACAATTTTCTACCTTCTTCACCCTCAAGCTCTATCCTTATTTTTAAATTTAATTTTAGTTTTTGAGATGGGGTCTTGCCCTCTCACCCAGGCTGAGCTATGAGTGCAGTGATGCAGTCATAGCTCACTGCAGCCTCTAACTCCTAGGCTTAAGTTGTCTTACTGCCTCAGCCTCCAGAGTAGCTGTCACTACAGCAATGTGCCACCAAGCCTGGCTGAATTTTTTAATTTTTTTAGTGTTAGGGTCTCACTATGTTTCCCAGGTTCATCTCAAACTCCTGGTGTCAAGTGATCCTCCCACCTCAGCCTCTCAAAGAACTGGGATTAAAGGTGTGATCCACCATGACCAGTCTCTCCTTACTTTTAGAAGAGGATCTTCTAAAAGTGGATTAGTCTTATGTGGATTAGACTCAGCTGATTCCTACGGAGCTAAATAAGAACAAAGATATTTTCAAAGTCTCTTGGCTTTTCCAAATTCACTATGGCAACGTTGTAATAGGTTAGTCAAAGAAGAGAAATGGGCTTCTCTCTATTTCAACATGAATATTAGGTTTTGAAGGAACATGGATGAGTACACTGTGTCTGTTTGTGTGTGTAGGGGAGATGTCTGTGTGATGTATATGAATATAACCAGGTGGAGAAAGGTAAAAAGGAAGGTGAGTAAAAGGGTGACCTTTACTGACCACACAGGGTACACAAGACAAGGCCTTGGGTCCACTTAAGGTAGAAAGTTATAAATAAACTCTCTCATGGAACTAGAACATTCAGAAGAGTAAACCCTCAGTGAAAGGACAGGTAGAAAAAAAGTGTGCTATAAGCAAAGAAAGGTCAGTCAGTTTTCACCTCGACTCTGGTTGTAAAACTAAAAATTCACAACTACTATCCTACTCTCAGATAAGTTTGAGATTTCAACCCACATGGCCTATGTGCTCTGATACCTCTAGCCAAGAAAAAAACTTAATGCGGTCTATGTGCAAGGGAGAGATAAAGGGAAATTATTTCTAGAGGAAACACTGCCCCACCAGGCACTTCAGCATTCCACAGATCAGGGTCACACAAAAATAAACTCCTGATTATAAATTACAACAAACATGAAGCAAGGTATTGCTCATGAGGGCAGCTAAAAGACAAACAGAAACCTCAAGGGCTTCAGATGCTACAGTTGGTGAGTGAGGATCTAAACCAGCTACATGTGACTCATTTCAAGAAATAAATCAGAAATCTGAAAACATGCACATGGATAGCAGACAATTAAAACATAGCCAGGCAAATTAAACAAGAAGCAGATAGAAGTTCTGGAGATGTGAGAATAAAATAATTTGAATTACATCTCAATGGATAGGTTCAGAGCAAATTAGATACTCACAAAGATAACATTTATGAATTAAAGTATAGAGCTGCATATATTAACAAGAGAGAAACTCACACAGATGAAGAGATAGAGCAACATGAAGGAGAGGTCAGAATCCTGAATAAAGACTCTAAGTGTTTAACGTAATTCTTATCGGAGTTCTAGAAGGAGAGAAGAAAGAGGATGAGGAAAGAAGAGATACGTATCATTTTGTGAGTGAAAAGGATGGATAAATTTCCATAATATTTACATTGGAAAATAAAATCTATAACTGATACCCAAAAACGTCGGAGAAAAGATAAAAGAAGCGTAAAATAAAATAAGCAAAATAATGATTATTTTTTCCAAACTTCAGTGTCACAAAATGGGTACACCATATAACAAACCTGCACACATATCTCATGAATCTAAAATAAAAGTTGAAAGGGAAAAAAAAAAACTGGTGAATATTTACATTAATAAAAGGGACTTCTACAAACAACCAAAATACCTTCAGACCAGGTACAATGCCTCATGCCTATAATCCTAGCCCTTTGGGAGGCTGAGGTGGGAAAATCACTTGAGGCCAGGAATCAAGACCACTTGGGCAACATGGTAGGACCACATTTCCACAAATAATTAAAAATTTAAAAATCGGCTGGGTGTGGTAGTGCGTGCCTACAGTCCTAGCTACTAGTGAGGCTGAAGTGGGAGAACTGCTTGAGTCCAAGAGTTCAAGGGGGCGATGGGCTGTAATCATGCCACTGCACTGCAGTCTGGGTAACAGAGTGAAAACTTGTCCCTAAAAAAAGAAATAAAAACATGTTATGGATTAAGCTTGATATCTGGCAAATTTAAAATTTTAAATATCCAGTGGATTCATAAGAGAAACAATGAGATATGTGCTGTTAGACACAACTATAACAAAAATATTTTTTTTCAAACTCAAGAAGCCAGCATTACTTTGATACCAAAGCCAGACAAAGCCATGACAAGAAAACTACAGGCCACTATTCCCAATGAGCATAGCTGCAACATCTCTAAAAAAAATACGAGGAAAACACATTCAACATCTCTTTCTTTTTTCTTTCTTTTTTGAGATGGAGTCTCACTCTGTCACCCAGGCTGGAGTGCAGTGGTACAATCTTGACTCACTGCAACCTCTGCCTCTCGGGTTCAAGCAATTATCTTGCCTCAGTCTCCCAAGTAGCTGAGATTACAGGCACTCACCACCACACCCAACTAATTTTTGTATTTTTAGTAGAGCCAGGGTTTCTCCATGTTGGCCAGGCTGGTCTTGAACTCCTGATCTCACATGATTCACCTGCCTCAGACTCCCAAAGTGCTGGGATTACCGGCATGAGTCACTGCTCCTGGCCATAATAAAAAATGTCACACACCATGACCAAGTGAAATTTATTCCTGGGATGCAGGGATGGTAAATCATTAAATTTGATAGAACACATTAACAGGAAGAAGGATAAAATTACATGATTATCTCAATAGATGCAGAAAAATGTTTTTAAAAATTCAATGACTTTGATATGTTTTGGCTCTGTGTCCCCACTAAAATGTCATCTGGAATCGTAACCCCCATAATCTCCATGTGTCTAGGGAACGACCTCGCAGGAGAAGATTGGATTATGGGGTGGTATCCCCCATGCTGTTCTCGTGATAATGAGTGAGTTCTCATGGGGTCTGATAGTTTGATAAGGCAGTTTTCCCTGCTTTTGCTCACACTCTCTCCTGTCACCTTGTAACAAAGGTACTTGTTTCCCCTTCTGCCATAATTGTAAGTTTCATGAGGCCTCCCCAGCCATGTGAAACTGAGTCAATTAAACCTCTTTCCTTTATAAATTACCCAGTCTTGGATATTTCTCTACAGCAGTATGAAAACGGACTAATACAAACTTTCACAATAAAAACCCTCAATAAATAAGACACAATTTGAAGAAATGTACCTCAACGTAATAAAAGTTATATATATGACAAGCCCACAGCTAACAGCATACTCATAAGTGAGAAGTTAAAAGCTTCTCCTCTAAGATACAATACAAGGCAAGGATGCCCATATTTAACACCTCTATTCAACATAGCACTAAAAGTCCTAGCCAGAGCAATTAGACAAGAAAAAATAAATGGCAAACACAAAATAAAGAAATAATTTTTTTATTTTTTCAGATAACATATTCTTATGTGCAGAAAATTAAATTATAAAGAATCCACTCACACAAAATATTTAGAACCAATAAACTAATTTTTAAAGTTGCAATACACAAAATTAATGTACAAAAATTAGTTGCATTTCTGTACATTAACAATGAAATATCTGAAAAACAAATGAAGGGGAAAATCCTATTTACAATAGCATCTAAAGGAATAAGATATTTAGAAACAAAGAGGTGAAAAACTTGTACACTGAAAACTACAAAACACTGATGAAAGAAATTAAAGATGCAAATAAATGAAAAGACATACCACATTTGTGGACTGGAAAACCTAATATTGTTAAAATGTTCATACTACCCAAAGCAATCTACAAATTTAATCCTATCCCCATCAAAATCCCAATGGCAATCCTATAGATACCGAAAAAAATCTTAAAATTCATATGGAGTCACAAAAGACCCTAAATTGCCAAAGCAATTTTGAGAAAGAGCAAATATTGATACTTTCTGATTGAAATCAGAAAATGTCACAAATCAGGGAGTACCACACTTCCTGATTTTAAAATATATTACAAAGATCAAAACAGTATGGTAATGTCATAAAAACACACATGAAAGCCAATGGGAAAGAATGAAGAGCTCAGAAATAAATACAGGAACTTATACTCAACTGATCTTCCACAAGGTTCCCAAGAATACACAATGGGGAAGTGATAATGTCGTCAATAGCATGGGGGGAAACTGGATATCCACATCAAAAGAAATTGGACACTTATCTTCCACGGCATACAAAAATCAACTAAAATAGATTGAAGACTTAAAAGTAAGACCTAAAACTGTAAAACTTTCAGAAATAAAAATACAGGAAAATCTTTATGACATTGGTCTTGGCAATAATTTCTTGGATATGACACCAGAAGCAGCAGCAACAAAAGCAAGAATAGACCAGTGGAATGACATCAGACTAAGAAGCTTCTGTACAGGAAAGAAAACGAAAACTGACAGAGTGAAAAGAGAACCTATAAAATGACAGAAAATTGTGCTAATTATATATCTTATCAGTTTATATCCAAATATCCAAAATACATAAGAAACTCCTATAGCTCAGTAGCAAAAAATCAGATAAGCTGATGTTTAAAAATTTGCAATTGGCATGAATAGACATTTTGCCAAATAAGACATACAAATGAACAACATGTATATGAAAAGATGTTAATCATCAAGGAAGTTAAAAACCACAATGACACTTCATATCCATTTAAATGGCTGTTATTGAAAAATATAACAAGTGTTGTGAAAATGTGAAAAAATTGGAACCCCTGTACACGATGAGAATGTAAAATGGTACAGTTGTTATGGAAGACAGTATAGATATTCCTTGAAAAATTAAGAATAGAAATACCATATGATCCAACTTCTGGATATATATCCAAAAATATTGAAATCATTATCACTAAGAAATACGTGCACTCTCTGATTTATTGTGATGTTATTCACAGTAGCCAAGACATGGAGACAACTTATATGTATACAGATAGATGAAAATATGGTATATGCACGCTATGGATGTTACTCAGCCTTAAAAAATGAAATTCTGTTATTTTTAACAACATTGATAAACCTAGACAACACGATGCTAAGTGAAATAAGCCCATCACTGAAGGAGATACATTGCGTGACTCTACTTACACAAGGTACCCTAAATAGCCAAACTCACCGAAACAGAGAGTAGAATGGTGGTAGCCAGGGGCTGGCACAAGTAGTTGAAAGTAAATGGAAGGAAAAAACTTACCATGCAAATAGTAAGCACATTTATGTAGGATTGGCTACATCAAAATCAGGAAAAAATACATTTTAATACCAAAAGTATTAATAGAGACAAAACAAAACAATTCACACAACTATAAAGGGGTCAATTAAAAAATAAGATATAACATCAGAAGTGTTTGTGCAACTAATAATAACAGAGTTGCAAAGTACAGAAAGCAAAAATGGACAGAAATAGAAAATTCTACAATTGTTAAGGGTGCTGACTCCCACACAGTAAAAAATATAGTATAACTTTGACTCCCCCAGAATGAACTAGTAGTAGCATACTGCTGACCACAAGCCTTACTGATAGAAAACATAAGCAGTCAATTACAACATACTATGTATGTTAGTTATGCTATATCCTTACAGTAAAGCAAGCTAGAGAAAATAAAATGTTATTAAGACAATCACAAGGAAGACAAAACATATTAACAGTACTTACTTATCAATACCAGAAGTTTACAAAGTCTGTTTACAAGATGAATTGGCTGTCTAAAATGATGGGCAACTAGAGCTTAAGAACTCAGTGTGTAGTACATATCAAGTAACTCAACATTTTCCTGTAATGTCATGAGTTTTCTCTGCCTCTTAGGAACACTTACAGCAGCAATAGTTGCACTTCCTATGCTCCCATGGGTTATTCAATGTTCATGGTACTGCATTAAACACAATGAAAAATACATGAGAACTACAGGAGATGCCTTTTTTTGTTTGTTTTGTTTTTGTTTTTGTTTTTTTAAGACAGTCTGTCACCCAGGCTGGAGTACAATGGTGTAATCTCGGCTCACTGCAACCTCTGCCTCCCCAGTTCAAGTGATTCTCCTGCCTCAGCCTCCTGGGTAGCTGGGATTATAGGCACCTGCCACCACACCAAGCTAATTTTATATTTTTAGTAGAAACGAGGTTTCACCATGTTGGCCAGGCTGGTCTCAAACTCCCTACTGTATTACTACAGTAGTACAGTGGGTACTAAAGTTAATTTTATGCAGCTATGATTTAATATTGCATCTTCACATTTGTTTTCATTTTTCTTGACTGCAAATGGCACTATGTAGAGTCTGTGTGTGCATAAGTTTTGATAAATTTAACTTTTTACAGTAAGTTCATGTATATTTTATGATAGTAAATAATAAAATAGTCTGGTATCTACATATGTTTTATGCATTTATGACATACCTAAGTTTTCTTATTTTTTTCTATTTCTAGGCTATAGAGGTTTTTTTAATTTTTTCAAATTGTTGCAAATCTTCAAAAATTTTTCCAATATATTTACTGAAATAAATCCGCACATAAGTGGACCAATGCCCCTCAAACTTGTGTTGTTCAGGGGTCAATTGCATTAGTTTGTTAGGGCTTCTGCAACAAATTAATATCAATTTGTTAACTTAAAACAATATAATTTTGGCCGGGTGTGGTGCCTCACCCCTGTAATCCCAGCACTTTGGCAGGACGAGGCGGACGGATCACCAGGTCAGGAGATCGAGACCATCTTGGCTAACACTGTGAAACCCCGTCTCCACTAAAAATACAAAAAATTAGCCGGGCGTGGTGGTGGGCGCCAGTAGTCCCAGCTACTCGGGAGGCTGAGGCAGGGGAATGGCGTGAACCCGGGAGGCGGAGCTTGCAGTGAGCCGTGATCATGCCACTGCACTCCAGCCTGTGCAACAGAGCGAGACTCTGTCAAAAAAAAAAAAAAAAAAAAAAAAAGAATCATATATATGATTTTATTTTGTCACAGTTCTGGAGACTAGGAGTCTGAAACTGAGCCTCACCAGAGCCATGCTTCCTCTCAAGGCTGGGGGAAGAATCCACCCTTGTCTCCTCCAGCTCCTGGTGGCTCCTGGCTTGCTTTTCTTTTCTCTTACAAGGAAATCTATCTTTGGAATCAAGGATCTCTCTAGTCAAAGTAAATGTCATCTCTAGATTCTTACCTTAATTATATCTACAAAGACCCTTATTTCAAATAAGGTCACATTCTGAGGTTGTGGTTGACATATCCTTTGCGGGGGGGTGGCGGAGGGTCACTATTCAATGCACTATGGATAGTTACCTTCTTCTCAGGAATTCATAGAAGAACTAGGGGGAAAAAAACCCACAAAGATATAAGGGATTTCAACCACCCTCTCCACAAACTTGAATTAATTTATATTACATTTATAAAATGCGATACCCAACATAGGTAGATTATACATTCTTTTTAAGTGTACATAAAATATTTATTAAAATGGATTATATGGGCCTAGTGCTCATGGCCTAATCACCTCTTAAAGGTCCTGTCTCCCAATACCACTACATTAGCAAAGAAATTTCAACATGAGTTTTGGAGGAGACAAACATTTAAACTATAGCATTGGTGAAGTCTAGTAAATATTAAATAAATAATGCCAATCTCATATCAGCTACTTCAAAAACAGAGACTAAGGGAATGTTTCTCAACTTATTTTATGAAGCTAGTGTTATCCAATCAAATCCTAAGAGGATTTTGGAAGAAATTGACAAGTTTCAATTTCTTGTGTGAAAACATATATGGAAAAAATAGTATAGAACAGCCAAAAAAATTTCAGAATAGACAAACAGCTGGAAGGTTTGTTATATCTGAATTCAAAACCTACTTTAAAGTTTTAATAATGAAGATGGTGGGGTAGACATTCAGATAGAGATAAACTGCACTAGAACAATGTAAGCAATAGAGACAGTTTATTTCTGTGAGAAATAGACTCATGATTATGTGAGCTATTGATTTTCAAAAATGTGCCAAAATAATTAAATTGGTGAAAATTAATTTAAAAGGTGGAGATTTTTGTGGGAAGGTGAAATTTAAAACTGGGTGGTGAGTCTTGTTGAGAGGATGACAATTGAGCAAAGCCTTGAAGAAGGTCTAACAGTTAACTGTGCAGATGCCCTGGGGGAAGAGCATTCTATAAAGAGGGAGTAGCTCGGCAGGCATCCCATGCAAGGCATGTACCTGGTTTTCAGAAACCCACGGGGAGGACTGTGAACTTAAGTGGTGTGAGTAGGGCAAGGTATTATGCATGAAGTCAGAGATATCGGGCTCCAGATCATGTACATCTTACACACTGGGCTCAAGTGATCCTCTGGCCATGATACTGAGAGAAAAGGAGTCAGTTCCAGTCATTAGCTTTGATACTGACAGAAAAGGGGAGTCAGTTCCAGTCTTGATTATGAACTTGAGCTTCATGAACTTGCACAAAATAGGTCATTATATCTTCAAATATAAAATCAGGAAATTGTACAGAGAAGTTCTGAGATTCCCACAGACTGTGATTCTAAGATATTTAAAATGCAAAGATAGTTTCTTTTGCTGTGCAGAAGCTCTTTACTTTAATTAGATACCGTTTGTCAATTTTGGCTTTTCCTGCAATTGCTGTTGGTGTTTTAGTCATGAAGTCTTTGCCCATACCTATGTCCCGAATGGTATTGCCCAGGTTTCCTTCTTGGGTTTTGATGGTTTTGAGTTTTACTTTTTTTTTTTTTTGAGACAGAATCTCGCTCTGTTGCCCAGGTTGGAGTGCAGTGGCACGATCTTGGCTCATTGCAACCTGTGCCTCCCCGGTTCAAGTGGTTCTCCTGCCTCAGCCTCTGGAGCAGCTGGGATTATAGGCACATACTACCACGCCTGGCTAATTTAGTAGAGACAGGGTTTCACCATGTTGGTCAGGTTGGTCTCAAACTCCTGACCTCGTGATCTACCCACCTCGGCCTCCCAAAGTTCTGGGATTACAGGCATGAGCCACCGTACCCAGCCGGGTTTTACATTTAAGACTTTAATCCATCTTGAGTTAATTTTTGTACAAGGTGTAAGGAGGGGGTCTAGTTTCTGCTTTCTGCATATCATCAGAGTGAACAGGCAACCTACAGAATGGGATAAAAGTTTTGCAATCTATCCATCTGACAAAGGGCTAATATCCAGAATCTACAAGGAACTTAAATTTACAAGAAAAAAACAACTGCATCAAAATATAAGCATGGGATATGAACCGGCACTTCTCAAAAGAAGACATTTATTCGACCAACAAACATGAAAAAAGCTCATCATCACTGGTCACTAGAGAAATGCAAATCAAAACCACAGTGAGATACCATCTCAAGTCAGTTAGAATGGTGATTATTAAAAAGTCAAGAAATAACAGACACTGGTGAGGCTGTGGAGAAATAGGAATGCTTTTATACTGTTGGTGGGACTGTAAATTAGTTCAACCCTTGTTGAAGACAGTGTGGTGATTCTTCAAGGATCTAGAACCAGAAATACCAAGCAATCCCATTACTGGATATATACCCAGAGGATTACAAATCATCCTACTATAAAGACACAAGCACACACATGCTTACTGCAGCACTATGTACAATAGCAAAGACTTGGAACCAACCCAAATGCCCATCAATGATAGACTGCATAAAGAAAATTTGGCACATATAGGCCAGGCGCGGTGGTTTACACCGGTAATCCCAGCACTTTGGGGGGCTGAGGCGGGCAGATCATGAGGTCAGGAGATCAAGACCATCCTGGCTAACATGGTGAAATCCATCTTTCCTACAAAAAAGTAGCTGTGTGTTGTGGCAGGCACCTGTAGTCGCAGCTACTTGGGAGGCTGAGGCAGGAGAATGGCATGAACCTGAGAGGGGGAGCTTGCAGTGAGCCGAGATCATGCCACTGCACTCAGCCTAGGCCACAGAGCGAGACTCTGACCCCACCCCCCCAAAAAATGTGAAAATGTGGCACATGTATACCATGGAATACTATGCAGCCATAAAAAAAGAATGAGTTCATGTCTTTTGCATGGACATAAATGAAGCTGGAAGCCATCATTCTCAGTAAACTAACACAGGAACAGAAAACCAACACCACATGCTCTTACTCATAAGTGGGAATTGAACAATGAGAACACACGAACACAGGGAGGGGAAGATCACACACCAGGGCCTCTTGGGGGTTGGCGGGCAAGGGGAAGGAAAGCATTAGGACAAATACTTAATGCATTTGGGGCTTAAAACCTAGATGACAGGTTGATAGGTGTAGCAAACCTCCATGGCACATGTATACCTATGGAACAAACCTGCACTTTCTGCACATGTATCCCAGAACTTAAAATAATATATATATATACACACACACATACACACACATACATATGAGCACTAAAAAAATATAAAATGCAAACAAAGAAATACAGAACAAACTAACAAAAGCTACTACTAAATTATAAAACTGGCATTTCAGTTAGGATATACTTAAAAGGTGATAGATTTTCTTAAGTGTGAAAATCCCAGAGACATAAAGTTGCCAAGTGATGGCCCTGGAATTTAAATAGAAAAAAAAAAGTCTAGTCTCTAAGGAAATAAACAAGTAGCAAATACATAATTGAGATGAATCTCAGAACACTGGATAATTTTGGCTCAGATCAGTGTTCCTGTTGGGGACAAGACCTTCTTTGTCTAGTTAAAGTTACTGATGAGGCTATCAGGACACATATGCTATTTATTTATTTTTACTATAGGCATAATATGTCTTAGTCTTGTGTCTTCATAGAAACTAATAGCTGTGTAATATGGGGAAATTTACAAAACATATTTAAAGGCATGTTTATCTGTTAAGACTTAACTGGCCTACAAAATAGTGGATTGTTGGCAAACTATTAAGTTTTTACCAGGGAATTTAGACAAGTCTGTTGGATCACAGAAGAGGGTCTATAAATTGAAGGATTGAAAGTGGTTTTAGAGTTCATGATCAGACTAATAACACATCCCTGCTTTTAGATGCCTTGGCTTAAAGACCTCAGCTTCTGAGGATATGTTATCACACTGGCTTCAGAAAAAGGCCTGAGGAGCTCCCCTTTCAAAAAACTGGCTTTTCTGGTGATTACTTAAGGATTAAGGGATAAAGGATACTATTTAGTGTCCTTGCCTCTCCCGGTCCAATTTCAAAGAATTCTAAAGCCGGAGTGCAAGAGTCAGTGCTACCTCAAAAGAAAGGGAAGGTTACTCAGTGTCCAGGTACCAGATGCAGTGAAAAAGCTGTGCCCCATGGCCAGGAAACTCAGGTCAGTGTCCTGAAAGGGATGGTTCACACTCAGGGCTGGAGTCAAAGCAGAACCCACTGGCCTGTCAAACAAATGCCCAGCACTTGTTTCTGGGCTCATTTAACTCTCACTAGCACGCTTCTGTTTTCATGTGCTTCTAGAAGTGTCATTGGACAGGATGATTTTGGCCCAGATGAATGCTCCTGTTTGAGAAAGAACTCTGCATGGTTAAAGCTATGCATAGATTCTCACTGATATCACTGCCTTGAAATAACTGAAGATGTGTTTAATTCAATACATTTTTTAATACTGAGTATCTCACATGCCAAATGTTACTCATGGTATTATAGAAGATTCTAAACCGGGCACGGTGGTTCACACCTGTAATCCCAGTACTTTGGGAGACCAAGGCGGGTGGATCACCTTAGGTCAAGAGTTCAAGACAAGCCTGGCCAAGATGGTGAAACCCCGTCTCTACTAAAAATACAAAAATTAGCCAGGCATGGTGGCGGGTGCCTATAATTCCAGTTACTCCAGAGGCTGAGGCAGACAATTGCTTGAACCCAGGAGGTGGAGGTTGCAGTGAGCCGAGATCGCGCCACTGCACTCCAGCCTGGGTAACAGAGTGAGACTCGGTCTCAAAAAAAAAAAAAAAAAAAGAAGAAGAAGATTCTAAAAATAATGAGGTACATTGTAGAGAAATAAGTTCTAGAGCTGTACTGTTCAAACCAGTAGCCATTTACCTATGTGTAGCTATTGAACACTTGGTATGTGGTTAGTCCAAATTAAGATGTACCTGAACTGTCGAATGCACACTGGATTTCAAAGACTTAGTATAAAAAATATGTAACATTTCATTAATAATTTTACATTGGTTATATGTTTAAATAATTATATTTTAGATAAATTTAAAATATTACTAAACTTGATACCCCTGCACATTTTACCTTTTCTAATATGGCTACCAGAAAATTTTAAATGACATAAGTGACTCACATTATATTTCTATTGGATACAATTGCTGTAGAGGGAAAAGACTATCGTAAATCTTTAGGTGGGATTACAAACTAGATTATGCAAAATGCTATAACTGAGACCTTTTTTAATGCACTAGAAGAATAGGAAGAAGCACATAAGTCATGGACAGAAAAAGAGGGGATTTGCTCTGTGCTCTAAAGCATGGGTAAATCTGAATATTACACAGCTATAAAAACTCTGAAAACTTAAATAATTTATCTCAGTCTTCCTGACACATAGCAGCCACTGTCCTGCACTAAACTCCTGCCAATACATCATACAATTTTCTCTTATGATTTGGAAAATTCTATTGCTGCTTAAATTCTATTGCTGTTATTTCAACGGATCGTATGCCTTATGGTTTTATTTTTAAAACTTTTTTCAATAACATTGTCACCAATACCAGTATGGTCATCACACAGTCTCATCATCATTGGTTTTGGTTTTTTTGTTTGTTTGTCTTTTTGAGATACAGCCTAGCTCTGTCTCTGAGGCTAGAGTGCAGTGTCGGGATCTTGACTCACTGCAACCTCCACCTCGCAGGTTCAAGCCATTCTCATGCTTTAGCCTCGCCAATAGCTAAGACTACAGGTGCACCCCACCACACCCAGCTAATTTTTATATTTTTAGGAGAGATGAGGTTTCACCATGTTAGCCAGGCTGGTCTCCAACTCCTGGCCTCATGTGATCGACCCACCTCTGCCTCACAAAGTGCTGGGATTACAGGCATGAGCCATCGCCCCAAGCCGTGATTGGAATTTAATACATAATCGACTTGTCTTGGATACTCAGTATCAAGCATTCTCTTGCTAAATTAAAGAAAAACTCTTTTAGTTAATAATCTAAAAATAGAATCTCTGATGCTATTTACAATAGATATTTGAGCTCCCTTCCTCTGTAAAGACCATTGGGATCTAAAATTAACCACAACTTGCAGCAGAGACCACTCATTCTTAAATACTACTCTAGGGCACCAACCTTTCCTATTAATTCTAACCACTTCACCATTTGCACCAGGTCATGTTAGCTTGATTGGTAGCCACCTTAAAAATACCCCATAAAGGCCAGGCATGGTGACTCACGCCTGTAATCCCAGCACTTTGGGAGGCCAAGGCAGGTGGATCATGAGGTCAGGAGATTGAGACCATCCTGGCTAACACGGTGAAAACCCATCTCTACTAAAAATACAAAAAATTAGCTGGGAGTGGTGGTGGGCACCTGTAGTCACAGCTACTCAGGAGGCTGAGGCAGGAGAATGGTGTGAATCTAGGAGGCAGAGCTTGCAGTGAGCCAAGATGGCGCCACTGCACTCCAGCCTGGGCGACAGAATGAGAATCCTTCTAAAAAAAAAAATACCCCATAAACCTTGGAATCCACGATTGCTAGTCCTCATTTTCCATTTTCATTTTCTAAAACATACATTTTGATGCTCAGAAATTGAACACTTTGCTGAAAATTGCTGCTTTTAACTGGGAAGGAGCTACAGAGAGTCAAGATCTTCCCTTTTTTGAATCTTCTCCCCATACCCCCAGCTCCCTCACCAGGCCCTGAAGCCAATCAAAGGCAATACCCGGCAAGTTTATACACATAAATTTCTTTTTTAACAAACTAGAAATTCATGATATAGCAAAAGATTTCTATTTTCATTGAAATAGGAAGGGTCTTCCTCTACACCACATGTTTAATACACATACACTGATGTGAGCTCTTGTCCAAGACATGGTTCCTCATGCATAAAACTTTTAAGGCTTTCATGATAGTCCACTTTTGTGGTCAGGTCTTCTTTCAGTATGGACTTTCTGGTTAATCTCTAGTTGGAAGTGGTAATTCATAATTCCTTTTTGCTTCAGTCTCTTTAGGAGATGCCACCAGACTGCTTAGCAATGTAGAGGAGGCAGAATAGGAAGGAGAGGGGGAGGCAACACTTTCTGAGAGCCTTGCTTCACGTCAGAAGCTGCCATTGCATCAAGCTCTATTTTATCAATTTGGAAATGAAATCTCAGAAAGGTCAAGTATGTGTCAGAGAGCAAGTAAGTGGGAATGGGCTTCAAGCATGGTTCCATCTAGCTCTTAACCACCTTCTTTCCTTTTATCATTTGTTAATATATGAAAGCACGTATTTGCGTGTTTTTTGAAAATGTCTTCAGAATCAGTGATAGGAGGAAATTTGTTTAAATGGTAAATAAAGAACCTAGGCATCCCCTGGGACTTTGCATCCACAGGCCTGGTGCTGAGATCAGGTGGTGATTTTCCTCATTCCACAGCAGCCCTTGGAAGTGCAGATGATGGCATTGTGGACGCCTTCCATCTCTGGGCTGTGCTTTGAATTTGTTCAAGGAGGCTAATTTGAGGTTAACATTAGGTCAAATTTCCAATCTTCAGAGTTTCTATTTTTAGCAATACACACCAAGTCTTACAATATCTGTTTTGTTTAAACTCTTCTCTGAAGTGATTCGATAACTAGCACATCTGGAAAACTAATTTTTTTTTTTTTTTTTGAGATGGAGTCGCCCAGGTTGGAGTGCAGTGGTGCAATCTTGGCTCACTGCAAGCTCCACCTCCTCGGTTCACGCCATTCTCCTGCCTCAGCCTCCCGAGTAGTTGGGACTACACGCACCTGCCACCACGCCCAGCTAATTTTTTTTTGTATTTTTAGTAGACACAGGCTTTCACCATGTTAGCCAGGATGGTCTCAATCTCCTGACCTCATGATCCACCCGCCTTGGCCTCCCAAAGTGCTGGGATTACAGATGTGAGTCACTGTGCCCAGCCAAAAACTAAAATTTTTTAAACTAACTGATTAAATGAAACAAAAAACTCATAATTTTTAGGCACCACCTGTTAATTTATTTGTTTGGATGCCTTATCATTGTTCTAATAAACTATTTGTTAGGTCTTGGTACATGTCTAAGTTGGAATACAAGTAAAATTACCTCCATACCAAAGGTCTAAAAAAATTAAGCAGATGGGTTCTTGGCTATTTTCCAAAACAACATAGTGGTGTGAACACATCAACAAATGTAAATCTTAAAAAACCTTTGAGCATATGTGGCTTCTCTGTAAACAGAACTTTTGGCACCATCTAAAGTCATCATGTTGTGATAGTGTGGTACCAACTGTGCACATACATTTAGATCAGGTGATCACTAATGTCTGATTAGAATTCTTGCTTGTTAATAAGGTTTAGGGTAGAATGGAAGGTAAATTATAGAAAGAGAAGCACAACCATACAAAATTTTGAGAAAATATCTTCACCGTTTCTAAGTTAAATTTAATTTTCTTGTTTTACAGATGAGAAAATCAAAGCATATATCATCTGCTTCACATCCCACATTTACTTAAGGCTGTAAGAACAGAACATTGTTCCCAATGACTATCCCCTCCATCTCAGGTTCTGTGATTTCAGAGAGAGTAGTAGCATCCTTGAGGACGGGCATTGGGTTTTGGGTTTTTTGTTTGTTTGTTTTGGTCTTGGTTTTACAATATTTAGCTTATTCCTAGTAGAGAGCAGTCAATTGATATGTTTTCCAAATTGGATCGACTTCATGTTAGTGAAGTTTTTAATAAACATATAGTAACTTTACACAGTGAATATTACCTTTTCATAATGTCTTTTATATTAATATTGATTTCTCACCATTATACCTCTATTAAAAACTCTTTGTAAATGAAGGGTTTTGACATTAAAAAATAAATTAATATATAGCATAGCACTGAACTTTACGAAAATTATTGTATGGAACATTCAATAAAAGCAAACACTTACTACCCTGTCAGTCCAAAATGTAATATTGTGCAATAGCCTTTAAATTGTATTGTTATAAAAATGTTGCTTAACTGGGCCCTTAGGAGTTAATAATGATTCTGAAAATAAACTAAATAGTATTTCTGCATTCAGTCATCTTTTTTATTGAGAAAATTTGTCGAATATCCACGAATTGTTTTGGGAAAAGACATTCTACCTATATAAAGTCATATTTCTTTCTTTTTTTTCTCAGAAGAGAAGAAATTGGATTACCCAAACCACTGCCATTCTCATTCCAGACAGGCCCTTCTTTTTCTTGAAGTGCTCTTTGAGCCTGCATGGTTCTAACATGAGCCTCCTTGTGGGGTATGTTATGGGATCCTGTGAGAGCAATGACTTCTTGAGAGATCCAATGAACTGGCAGAAACCCCTAATAGAAAAGATGATCAACTCAGATACTGGTGCAGTGCAAAGGGATAGGCAAGGAGAAAGTGTGAGTTCGACACGTTGTTCAGGCTAGCCAACTCAAGGTAACTTGAGTCTATCCATGCAAATACTAGCCACTTGCATTTTCACGTAGTCCAAGAGTTGATTTGGGCTAGTAGAATTAAGCTTATTCACTACAAGGAGAAATCTACATTCTTAAAATCCATTTTGAACAAAAGTTTGACTCCAGTCAGGTTGGAATGTACTCTTCAAGAGCAGGTATTAAGTCTTTTTAAGCTTATAGGCCATAAAGAGATCTGGACAATATTTTCACATTCAATTCTACTGAGTTTTCCTAAAATGCTTTTTCTGACATTAAATTTGTAAATATGTTTTAAAGGTAAAAATATTGTTTGCTATTTCAAAAAATAAACTATTTTTTAGAAATTTTCAAGATTGCATTTTCATGTTAGCAATTTACAGTTTAATCTCACTTCATCCTCATCTGTAAAATGGGATAATAAATTTTGATTGTAAGATTATGAAGACTAAACGGTTGATGCCATTAGCACTTAGAACAGTGACTTTCAACGTAAGCATTGATTGAATTTTAGTTTTTATTGTTGCTTCTTTTTTGCCTTTTATTGCTGTTAATAATTATTAAGGTCTCAAAGCAGTTCATGGCACACACTTAGATTAAGTCATTCCAGATTTGAAAGTAAAAATATTTAAAATATACATTAAACAATCCTATAGAGGTGGGAGGATCACTTGAACCCAGGAGGCTTAGGTTGTAGCAAACCGACATCATGCCACTTCACTCCTAGGCAACAGAGTGAGATCCTCTCTCAAATTTTTTTTTTTTTTTTTTTGAGACGGAGTCTCAATCTGTCCCCCTGGAGCACACTGGCACGATCTCAGCTCACTGCAACCTCTGCCCTCCAAGTTCAAACAATTCTCATGCCTCAGCCTTCTGAGTAGCTGGGATTACAGGAACCTGCCACTACACCTGGCTAATTTTTTGTATTTTTAGTAGAGATAGGGTTTCATCATCTTGACCAGGCTGGTCTTCAACTCCTGACCTGATGATCCACCCGCCTTGACTTCCCAAAGTGCTGAGATTACAGTCATGAGCCACCGCACCTTGCCAAAAAAAAAAAAAAAATTAATCATATTTATATGCATGCATTTAAACGATTTGTTGTTAGTTGATTAGTAACTGGTCAGTAAGTGAGATCACAGTGAATTCTTGAAAAATGCTTTTTCTGGGGCATGTTTACTAACCTCCTGAATCAAGTAAGAAGCCCATTTCACCAATATCACCCCACTAATAGGATGGAGCAGAATACAGTCCATTCCATAGCTGTAGCTGCCACAGCCTAATGCACAGCTGCCTGCCTTCCTCACCGGCTCCAGGTTCAGAGCTGGGGTTGGTGCTCCTGGGAATATTGGAAGCTCTGGCATAGACTGAACAGTTCAAAGCTGATTTCTCTGAAAAAGACTCACACATATATCCTTCCTCTCTCTCTCTCTCTCTCTCTCATTCACACTCACACATATATACACACATTTACTCACATGAAATTTCATTTGCATGCACTTGAAGAGATAGAGAGGGAGTACAGCCACATCTGCAGACCAGGAGAGCACGTCTTTTGTACCCCTCACATTTCTTCTCATTTCCCCCTCTTCTGTCATCCTTTCCACTCACCTTGTTCATTACTTTCAGAGCTCTTATTTTATCTTTGGAAGATAGTCGTCTTGTAAAGTCTGATGAAAATACTTTCAATGTGTGAATATTCATCTTGCTGTGTTGCCCTCATCACATGATGGAGGACCAACTAGGACCTGGATATAGCAACTCTTAATCCAAAAATAAACAGAATACAGATTCCTCAATATGGGGATAGATATTGAGGCAAGAGGTTGTTCCTATGATCTCTCATTACCAACCCTGTGTACAACCACTTACTTCTCTTACATGTAAGATTGCCTTGCAACAAATTGAAAAGACTCTAAAGCCAGCCTAGATGTCTATGGCATGTGACTAGGCATGCATGCAGGATGGAGAATGCTTTTGGCCCCGATATGACGTAACATTAGTCCAAACACATTGATTCTGGCAAGATACATCTAACCAGAAGTGGCAGCATGCATGCGCTATTCACCTGGGCATTCACACCAGGTGCATTCAGCCCCCTTTATCCCGTGGAGCCTGCTCTTGGCAATGGATATCACAGGGAATGTCTCATAATTAGGCACGTGGGCTCAGGGGGCCAGGAGAGTAAGAAAAACAGCACAAGCCGTGCTACTCACTACTACTTTTCAAATCTCAACCTAAGAAATATTATTGCTTGTGATCTCAGAATCTTCCTTTGTTTTCCTCTTGCTAGGAACCTGCCAAGGCACAACAGTGCTGCTATTTGCCCTTTGACAAGCTATGAAACCTCTAGGAAACATCTGGAACACCTACAGTGTTTTGTGGACATCACATTTTTTTTTTCAGTTACTCCTAGCTTGCCCTATGGAATCCAATAATCAGGTGTTTAATCAGGGACTTGCCAAAAGAAAATCTAGACAGCTGACCTCTACATAAAGGTGCTAGAAAACAACCAATCCAAAGAAATAAGACAAGGAATGGTCTTATGTGCTCAAACAATAGTTATATACTTTCCACAATTATTTTTGAACCAATAGCTTTCTTGTATTTTTTATAATACATGGTCATATCTGGTCTGTTGTAAACCATGGCTTTAGGATACAGGGTCATTGAAATGATCTTCTGGTTTTTCTATGCAATGTTAGTCATTTTTGATCTTTTCCTTTTAATTCAAAATCTATTAGGTAATCAGTGATGATGAGGTTTTCTTGATCAACAAAATTGATCAATAAAAATGAAAAAAAAATCCACTTTGGTTCTTTCTCTGCCATATCTTATTATTTATTGAAAGAATATCTTTTCTTTTTCTCTCTCTCTTTCTCGCTCTCTGGTTTGGTTAAAGAGTTTGCTAGCAGCTTCTCAGGAAAAAAATTCTAGTTTTAATAGCAGCCTGGAAGCAAAATCTGTTTTGGCTTCATTGTCCACATGATCTCATTTTTTATCCTTTTTTCACTCACATCCATTTTGCATTTTGTTTTTCTGAGAACTGCTTTTCTTTTGAATTATCTTTTTATGTTCTAGTTTTGTGTTGGCATGGTCATTTTGTACATTAAAGAGCGCTGAGTTGTACTGTGAACTGCTAGGGGGAGCACTGTGATTTCTTTTCCTCCACTTCGAAAGGCGGATTCAAGGTTTGTCTACATATTCCTCATGGGAGTGTTTGTGCGGCCTCTCTTGCTTTCCCGAGATGAACCTTTTTCAATGCCTGCTTTCTTGCTAGACCCAGACTGTGAGGGCCACTTTGAGTGTGGCCCAGGTGAGTGTCAGGCAGGAGCAGGACCTGTGCGACCCTGAGACAGCACCCTAAGTGGGGCAGCAAATGCCTAGGAGATTGGCAGCTTCTTATGAGGGGCCAGTTTGATCACATTTCCTTGATAATTTCTGAATCTATTTTCACTAGATTAGTCAGTGGTTTTATTTTCTGGAAACATATTTATCTGGTTTGAGAATCAAAATTATTCTCAATTTATAGATTAATGAAATAATATTCTCTGATTTTCCAGTGTATGAGTGCATTCTATGCATGTGAAATGAGCAGAATCTTGAAAAAAGTTTAAACTTATCTCTTTAAGTGTTTAGATCTTAAACACTTTAGCTCGAGGTTTTCTTTGTGGGAAGATTTTTAACTACTAATTCCGTTTCTTTAATGGTTATAGAATTATTTAAACTTGTGATCGTTTTCTTGTCAGTTTAGTCATTTATGTTTTTCTGGAAGTTTGGTATTTCAAAGAAAATAGCAAAATGTGTTCCCTAATATATGAGGCAGATTAATTTTATTAGCGACCACTGTTTTCCATGCCTTTATGTACCTTGGGCACGTGATTTGGTTTGGCCCACAGGACAGTAGGTTTGGCCAACAGATGCAAGCAGAAGTTTGAAAAAACACTTGAACATTTCTACAACTTTTTGGGACTCTACCACTGCCACAGAAACATGTCAAGTCTGGTCTGTTTGAGAAATATGACAAAAATGTTAAGGACATTTGAGTCCTCCTAGGTTAGGCTGGCATCTTAAGTCAGCCAAACTCTACTCAAGCCCCCCACAGATACAGCAGCCAGTACAGGCAAGACCAGCCAAGTACAGATCACATTAGCAGAACTGCCCAGACTACCCATAGACACGTGAGTGGCTTTATACACAGAAAATAAAAACTAAAAATATTCTCATTTAAAAAATATCTGTGCATCGATACTTATTATTCATTCTGAATATTATATATGTATTTTGTCATTCACTTGCCCTATCTTGAAAAGTTTATTTCTTTTATTAGTCTTTCCACAAAACTTCTGCTATAATCGTATTCTCTACTACATCTTGTTTTTCTATTTATTTCTTCTCTTTATTAGCTGTGTTCTTCTACTTTCCCTGATTTTATTTTGCTGTATTTCTTCCAATGTAAGTCTATTACCCTTCAAGCATTCTTGTAATATAAGTACTAATTATTATAAATATATATTTTAATTGTATCCTACAGTAGTATTTAATATATAGCATTTTCATTATGTTATCTTCTAATTATTATCTTAAAACATATTTTATTTTTCTCTTGAGCTGAAATAATTTTGAGGTACAATTAATTTTCCCAATATCTTTTAAGGGTCATTTATTTTATCTTAAATGCATTGCTATCAGAGAATATACTGTGTCATACCACTTTCTTGGAAACTGAGGCTTGCATAATGACCCAGACTGTAAATACTCTGTTCTATTTGAGAAAAGTATGTATCCTCTAATTGTAGGGTGAAGGATTCTGTAGATACCAATTAAATCTAGTTTTTCTTTTTGTTTTTGTTTTTTGAGACAAAGTCTCACTCTGTTGCCCAGGCTGGAGTGCAGTGGCATGATCTCAGCTCAGTACAACCTCTGCCTCCCAGGTTCAAGCGATTCTCCTGCCTGAGCCTCCCCAGTACCTGTAACTACAGGTGCTGCCGCCACCACACCAGGCTAATTTTTGTATTTTTAGTAGAGACAAGGTTTCACCATGTTGGCCAGGCTGGTCTGGAACTCCTGACCTCAAGTGATCCGCCCACATCGGCCTCCCAAAGTGCTGGGATTACAGGCATGAGCCACCACACTCGGCCTAAATCTATTTTTAATTGGATTTTAAAAATACCCTCTACTGTCACAATCAGTAAGAGGTACAGTATGACATCTTCCCAGATGATAGTGGATTTGTACATTGTTTCTTTTAGCTGTTTCAATCAGTATTTTAAATATTTTTGGCCAGGCGCAGTGGCTCACACCTGTAATCCCAGCACTTTGGGAGGCCAAGGCAGGGGGATCATGAGGTCCAGAGATCCAGACCATCCTGGCTAAAATGGTTAAACCCCATTTCTACTAAAAATACAGAAATTAGCTGGGCGTGGTGGTGCATGCCTGTACTCCCAGCTACTTGGGAAACTGAGGCAGGAGAATTGCTTGAACCCGGGAGGCGGAGGTTGCAGTGAGCCAAGATCATGCTACTTGCACTCCAGCCTGGGACAGAGTGAGACTCTGTCTCCAAAAAAAAAAAAAAAAAAAAAAAAGTAAAAAGAAAAAAAATATTTTTAAAAGTTATTTCTTCCCTTAACATTAATCATTGTGCAGTGCATTACACATCCTACAACCAGCTTCTGACTTACAGTATATTTTGCCAGATATTAATATAGGTATGTCAGGGTTGTTTCTGTTATTTTCTGAATTTAAATTTCTTCAGTTTTTGAATCTTTTGCTCTCTGTTTCAGAATGTCTCCTTTTCCATGATTTAACTTGTGTCCATACATATTATATGCATCTATGTAAAAGTCTGTATGTGTTTTTTTGTTTTGTTTTTTGTTTGTTTGTTTGTTTGTTTTTTGAGACGGAGTCTCACCCTGTTGCCCAGGCTGGTGTGCAGTGGTACGATCTTGGCTCACTGCAACCTGCGCCTCCCGGGTTCAAGCAATTCTCCTGCCTCTGCCTCCCGAGTAGCTGGGATTGCAGGTATGTGCCACCATGTCCAGCTAATTTTTGTATTTTTAGTACAGACAGGGTTTCATCATGTTGGTCAGGCTGGTCTTAAACTCCTGACTTCGTGATCTGCCTGCCTCAGCCTCCCAAAGTGCTAGGATTTCAGGTGTGGGCCACTGTGCCTGGCCTGTCTGTATGTGTTTTAAACTGTGAGTTTAATCCAGTAATTATTTATATATTTAGATTTTTTTATCATTTTACTTTTTTATTTCTCTATGTTCCATTTTTTCTTAATTTCGTCTCTTTTTTGGATGATTAATTTTTATTATTACAATTGTTATTATTATTTAGTTCTTTCGTTTTCCAGCTATAGCCTTATTTCTATTTATTTATTTATTTTATTATTTCTTTTTGAGATGGAGTCTGGCTCTGTCTCCCAGGCTGGACCACTGCAACCTCTGCCTTCTAGGCTCCGGCAATTCTCCTGCCTCAGCCTTCACAGTAGCTGGCATTGTAGAGGTGTGCCACCATCCCCAGCTAATTTTTGTATTTTAGCGGGGATTAAAGTAGAGACGGGGTTTTGTCATGTTGGCCAGGCTCGTCCCAAACTCTGGACCTCAAGTGATCCACCCGCCTTGGCCTCCCAAAGTGCTGGAATTACAAGCCTGAGCCATCTTGCCCGGCCTAGACTTAAAGTTATACTGTATAAAGTTTGTAATAATGTATAAGTCTAGATCCTAGAAATTATATAACATATAGTCATAATCTTCAGTATTTTAGTGATTTGTTTTTACATTTTCCAGTGCACACTGAATGAAGCCCAATGTCAATCAATAGCAGTTTTATTCTTCCCTGAAATGAAAGTATCTTGGAGCACTTGATCTTTAATTAACCCCAATAATTCATGCTTCTGTTTACCTGAATTTTAGGTCTCTTATTATCTTTTACTTTAATCCCATTAGTCATAGTTTAGAACTATTATTTCAAACTAAAAATATTTGTTGCTTTTACCCTTTGAAAAAAAACTGATTTTGTGCTTCCTCTTTCTTCCTGCATTGCAAAACCTGTCTTACTTAGTCCTTTTACTCCTTCTTGATACATATTTTTTCAAGTGGGTAGTGATTAACTTCATTTTTGCTACAAGCTAATTCTTGAAATACATTTCTATTGGGTGCATAAGGCTAAGTTAACCTTTGTTGTTGTTGTTGTTGTTGTCTCAGTGCTTTGAAGCAGTTCTTCATTATAGGCTCGCTGCCACTACTACTGCTAAGAAATATGTAGACATTTTATTTTAATTAGTTTTTTGAACTGAAGCTTTTTTTTTTTTTTTTTTTTTTTTTGAGACAGAGTCTTGCTCTATTGCTCAAGCTGGAGTGCACTGGTGCAATCTTGGCTCACTGCAAGCTCTGCCTCCCAAGCTCACGCCATTCTCCTGCCTCAGTCTCCCAAGTAGCTGGGGTTACAAGTGTATTGTATTTTCAGTAGAGACGAGGTTTCACCATGATAGCCAGGGTGGTCTCCATCTCCTGACCTTGTAATCCACCCACCTCAGCCTCCCAAAGTGCTGGGATTACAGGCATGAGCCACCGAAACTGGCCTGAAACTTCTTTCTGGCAACTTTTGAGCTTTTTTTGTCATTATGTTCTTCAATTTTTTTTAATGTCCACGTTTTGTTTTGTTTTTATTTGTCCTGCTGGTGTTTCCTACATTTATCAATTTTTTTTGTTTCATAATATTTCTCCCTGGTTTTCTTTATTTTCTTCTTTAGAAGTTCCAGTTTGAGTTATATTAGGAATTCTCAAAGTAATCAGTACATCCCTAAAGGTCCATCCGATTTTATATTTCTTTATTGCACTGTGGTTTGTCCTTGGTAACTTCTTCAGATTTGTCTAGATTCTCTAATTTTCTTATTCCCCCCCCACACTTTTTTTTTTTTTTTTTTGGTCTGGAGTCCAGAGGCATGGTATTGGCTCACTGCCATCTCTGCCTCCTGGGTTCAAATGATTGTCCTGTCTCAGCCTCCCAAGTAGCTGTGACTACAGGGGTGCAACACTACGCCTAGCTAATTTTTGTATTTTTAGTACAGACAGGGTTTCATCATTCTGGCCAGGATGGTCTCGATTTCTTGACCTTGTGATCCGCCTGTCTCGGTCTCCCAAAGCCCTGGAATTACAGGCATAAGCCACCGCGCCTGGCCTCATTTCATTTTTTTTTTTAAATAATCAATTTAATTACAATTATTAGTTTTTATTTTTCATATTTTTTGTTCTTAAGTTCCATTTTGTTCAGTTATGTTTTTCAGTTTTATATTGCTCCATATTATCCAAAACTGTCTGATCCACTTTATATTTATATTTTATAACCTCCTTGTTATTTTATCAGGAATATTTTTATTTCAAGAACGTATATATTGTATACATGCTTCTCTAAAATTCTGTTTTAATATCAGTAGTCATGGGAAGAGGATCCATTTATATTGTTTCATTCTCTACTGAATTTGTTTTGTTTTGTTTTGTTTTGAGACGGAGTCTTGCTCTGTCACCAGGCTGGAGTGTAGTGGTAGGATTCTGGCTCACTGCAACCTCGGCCTCCCAGGTTCAAGTGATTCACCTGCCTCAGCCTCCCGAGTAGCTGGGATTACAGGTACCCGTCACCACACCCAGCTAATTTTTGTATTTTAGTAGAGAAGGGATTTCCCCATGTTGGCCCAGCTGGTCTCAAACTCCTGACCTCAAGGGATCCACCTGCCTCAGCCTCCCAAAATGCTGAGATTATAGTGTGAATCTCCACGCCCAGCCTACTGACTTTTATTTATACTGTCTTGGGTCCTCGTGTTCTTTGTACTTTTGCTAATAAACTCATTTAGATGATGGTGGTGATATTGTCCTCATGGTAGTTGTTACTGTAATACTAGATTTGTAGCAGTGTACATGGAAATATTAGAGCAGTAGTTTGTAGTCAAACTGTTGTAGCTGTAGTCATAGTAGTGACAGCATTGATGGCAGTATTTATTTGCTTTGTTAGGCCAGAGAGAACTTGATTTCCACTACTCTTTGTACAGATACTTTTCTCTCACCCCGACTCCACTGAGGATGTAGACATTTTAAGAATTTCAGCTTTATCCAGGATCCTCCAGGCCTGAGTTTTCAGGCTGCACATCTTGAGGTCTAGACTTCCATTTTCTTGAGTCTTTGTTAAGTAAGCCCTCACAGTAGTCATTTATGATACCACATTTTGCACTTGAGGCAGCAGTAGTTTTATTGTTTCTGTTTGTGTTCATGTCCTTTTGTGGTTTCAGTTTACTTTTTGTCTATTTCTTTATTAGACTCTTTCCTTACTTGTGAGCCCTAAAACTATATTTTAAAGTATTTATATTTACAGTTATAAATATATTTAAAATATTTAAAGTATACTTGGTGTAATTTATCAAACATCTGGCTAGTTGGTGGTAGCACATTTTGCTTTGGGAATCTACCATTTTGCTGGATTCTTTATAAATCTAACATACTTTATATGAGAGAAGAACATTCAACTAAAAGGAAATTTATAAACATTTATGTAAGTTCTTTGATGGAATCAAAATTCATAAAATCTTACTATTACATCATAAAAATACTATCACAGCAGAAGGCAGAAAACCTAAGAAACTTTTAAGGTCTACATAAAAATAATAATACACTGATCCTTTTTTCTTTTATTATTTTTTTTTTTAAGACAGAGTCTTGCTCTGTTGCCCAGGCTGGAGTGCAGTGGCGTGATCTCCGCTCACTGCAAGCTCTGCTTCCCGAGCTCACACCATTCTCCTGCCTCAGCCTCCTGAGTTGCTGGGACTACAGGCACCCGCCACCACGCCTGGCTAATTTTTTGTAGTTTTAGTAGAGACAGGGTTTCACCGTGTTAGCCAGGATGGTCTCGATCTCCTGACCTCGTGATCCGCCAGCCTCGGCCTCCCAAAGTGCTGGGATTACAGGCGTGAGCCACCGTGCCTGGCCAATACACTGATTCTTATGTGTGGGAGTGTGTATAAAGCACACAGAGAGAATATGATATGTAAACAACAATAGCATTTCTAATGTTTGGGAATGAGTGCTTGTGAATCAGGGTCCAACTTTTAGAAATAAGGCTATGCAGTGTTAGAAAAGTGTTATAGTTTTTTGTTTTGTTTTGTTTGTTTGTTTTGTTTTGTTTTGTTTTGTTATTTGAGACTGAGTCTTGCTGTGTCGCCCAGGCTGGAGTGCAGTGGCGTGATCTCAGCTCACTGCAAGCTCCGCCTCCCGGGTTCATTGCATTCTCCTGCCTCAGCCTCCCGAGTAGCTGGGACTACAGGTGCCCGCCACCACACCAGGCTAATTTTTTGTATTTTTAGCAGAGACGGGGTTTCACCATGTTAGCCAGGATGGTCTTGACCTCCTGACCTCGTGATCCACCCACCTCGGCCTCCCAAAGTGCTGGGATTACAGGCGTGAACCAGAAAGTGTTATAGTTTAAACAGTAAAGATAAAATTGATGGTGCTGGAGCAGGTAAAACTATTAAATGACAAAAACTGACTGCATGTCAATGAGAACAGGGATACTAAAATGCACGTGAAAGGTTTGAGAACATTTGTTTCATATAATATAAGTGGAGAAGGCACTATTTTAATTAATTTAAATAATATACTGTGAAATGTTTACATGTAGCTAAATTTATTAAATACATATTATAATTGAATAGTTGACTTTTTTCAACATACCAAATGGCTTATATCTCAGGTAGGCAAAACTCTTAGATTGATCATATCATTGGGATTGTTATATATTTGAAGATACATGGGAAGATTTACACTAAGTTATTTTCTATGAAATATAAGGAGGAAATGTAATTTTCCCAAATTATTATATTTGTTTAATATATGATTTCAGCTATGCATGTGAAAATTAATAGATTGACTATGAATAGACGATTTTTCAACATCCTTTAATGTTTGTTTGGCCAAAACGCTCCTTGATTTTTCTTTCTGTTGGGGTCTCCTTATGTCTGTGTCTGTATGGTATTTGTTTCAAAGTAATGTTCAGGTTGTTTAATTAATTACATATAATGAGAAAGGATTCTTTTCCTAATTGTTAATTTTCCTTTCTGTTAGTTTCTACCATGCACTTTAGGATTTTAGACTGAAATTCTTCTTTCAATTGAAAAAAAAGTGCTTCTTTTGCTACGCATTCACCATTTCCTAATAAGGTTTTTGTTTCTTTGCCTGGCCACCGATGGCACAGAAGGAGGCCAAAACAACAGACTTGGAGTTTCTGTGCATTAGGTATTTGGTGAATGTCACAGATATGGTCGCTGGTCATGGAAGGTACATGGCTCAAGTGTAGAGGGCTGAGTGACACTTCTGATTCTCACAACTTTATAAACCCTACAGTGTACAGGAGAAAGCACATAAATTTTTGTGTTTTGGGAGCCCAAGACAGGCAATCACTTGAGGTCAAGAGTTTGTGGTCCGACTGGCCAACATGGCAAAACCCCATCTCTACTAAAAATACAAATATTAGCCTAGCGTGGTGGTGCACTCCTGTAATCCCAGCTACTTGGGAGGTTGAGGCAGGAGAATCGCTTGAACTTGGGAGGCAGATGTTGCAGTGAGCCGAGATCATGCCACTGCACTCCAGCCTGGGCGAGAGAGCAAGACTCCATCTCAAAAAAAAAAAAAAAAAACACACCAAAAAAAAAAAAAAAAAAAAAAAAAAAAACGTGTTTTCTCAAGGCCTGGAAAGTTCACTTGAAACTCCTTATTGTATGTGGTTGGTTTTCTTTGCCCCCTTCCCACCACAACTAGGGCACCTTTAGTTATGTTAGCCCTCCAGGAGGCACATTATCAGCTTGCCTTCCTTGTTTCTAGTTAATTGCTCATCCTGAGTGCCCCCTTGTCTCTGTGTAATCTTCTCCCACTTTTGGTCCAAAGAGATACTAATCTTTACTTATTTATGTATATAAATAAATAAAGTGGAGTGCAGTGGCACGATCTCGGCTCACTGCAACCTCTGCCTCCCGGGTTCAAGCGATTCTCTTGCCTCAGCCTCCCAAGTACCTGTGACTACAAGAGCTTGCCACCACACCTGGCTAATTTTTGTATTTTTAGTAGAGAAAGGGTTTCACCATGTTGGCCAAGATGGTCTCAATCTCCTGACCCCATGATCTGCCCGCCTCGCCTCCCAAAGTGCTGAGGTTACAGGTGCGAGCCACCATGCTCAGCCATATTTATTAATTGTGAGTCATTTAATTAAAACATATTCTACTTATCATTACTACGTATTCAGAGCACAGAGAAAAATTTAAAAAATAAACTTACACTCTTTTGATGTGCTGATTTTCTTTTCTTTCAACAGAAAGGGGAATTCTAAAATATATAGTAATTTTCCAATATATAATTCCCTATTAACTGGAATATTTTTTCTTTAAAAGCATTTTATATACACATTTTATTTTCACTTTGTCAATAACATGTAGTAATGTTGAAGGAGTTTTTTTTTTCTTATACACTAAAATACATCATCTGTAAATGGATTAGTTTCTGTTTTGTCATATACTCTGAAGAAGAGATAAAAAATTGCTTATGATGAAAACATTTATTGCATCAAGCATATTGGGATTATGTTTTTAAGCAGTTCAATTCAACAGAAATGTGATGAAAATGTCTCATGTGCAAGGCATGACACCAGGTTTAGATCACAAAGGAGGGATCAAAAAAAGTTTCTTGTGAGAAGGTGACATTTTAACTAATATCCACTTTGAAAATAGTGATCTGATGTACTCCCAGATCAAATCTAAAATGAAAACAGTTCATTTAACACCTATCATTGATTTCAAGAGAAGAGATCCAAGTTTTGGTGACAGGCAAAATAGTTTATTCTAATTATATTATAAAGACACTTTAAAGCTATGAGAATTGTAACTACCTTAAGGAAATGTTAAAGTATAAATTTGTTCTAATTAATTGCTGTTTCAAGTGATTAAAATGTATTATCTTAATGACTACTTTAGGTTGCCTATGGACAATGTTATTCATGCCAAAATGCATTTTAATCCTCTGCTTCTAAATAATTATTCTCTAGAATGTCAACAGTTTTCTTTTCTTCAAAGATTATATTTTGGCAAGTCACTGCTCTGCTTAAAATTCTTCCAATATTTTTCTATTGTTTCCAAGACAGAATGTGAAGTTCAAAGCCTTGTGAAATCCTGCATATTCCCACCTGTAGCATGCATCCTTCACTCTCAGGAGCTGCTCTTTTCCCGAGAGGCTTCCTCCCAACACTGCATCTTTGCAAATCTAGACCCTCCACCTGATTTATACTTCATTTTCTCTCCCTCACATACTTCCCCTAACATTACAATGGTGCTTTTATTTTTGCATTCCCAGCCATCAATAATTCTTGGCGCACCTTGGGTCCTCAACACATATTTCACTAATTACTGGTTGAATGAATGAAGTTCAGATATTGAGTTCACATCGACTAATGATTAAGTTTTAAAATGCACTGGTATAAAAGCCTAAGAATGAAACTGAAGCTCTTTCACTTACCAGCAGGTAGGTTTTCAAGTAAGTGTATGAGTCACATTTTTATAAATTCAGAGCAGCGAATATATCACCTCTTTGTAAATGTAGATATTAGGTGAGAATTTTATATATTGTTAGTATCACCTTTGACTCATTGTATCTTTTTTTTGGGGGGGGTGCGGGGGAGGAGTCTTGCTCTGTCATCGAGGCTGGAGCGCAATGGCATTATCTCGGCTCACTGCAACCTCTGCCTCCGGGATTCAAGCAATTCTCCTGCCTCAGCCTCCTGAGAAGCTGGATTACAGGCAGCCGCCATCATGCCCAGCTAATTTAAAAAAAAAAAAATCAAAGCTAGTGTGAAAAAAATTATGTGGATTGTATGCTCTTCAAATATGTGTGATAACCCATTTGGTTATGTATTTATTTATTTATTTTAAAGACAGTGTCTCACTCTGTCCCCCAGGCTGGAGTGTAGTGACTTAATCACAGCTCACTGCAGCCTTGAACTCCTGGGCTCAAGCAATCCTCCTACTTCAACCGCCCAAGTAGCCGGGACTAAAGCCACGTGTCACCACACCTCCCTAATTTTTGTATTTTTTGTGGAGAAGAGGTTTGGCTATGTTGCCCAGGCTGGTGTCAAACTCCTGGACTCTGGACATCCTCCTGCCTCAGCCTCCCAAAGTGGTGTAATTCCAAGCATAAGCCACCACACCCAGCCCCATTAGGTTATTGCTGTTGCTGTGGATATGGTTCTTGCTATTGATGCAGTTTAAGTATTAAAAAAGTATTCATTTTTTTCATTAAAATTTCATGCTAAAATTATTACCCATGGGAAAGTAAATTTCATACCTGACTGTAGCTAGTTCATTTGCTACTTATATAAAAAGTCCTTATTTTGTTTTTTCTCTAATGTTATTTTTGTACTATTGGATACCAATTAGTATTTCTAGTTTAAAGTGAGTGAAACAAAAACAACAAATTTACAATCTCTTGTGCCTTGTGACAGTGATTTGTGTGTGTGTGTGTGTGGTTTGTTTAGTTTCCTTTTTGGGACAGAGTTTCACTCTGTAGCCCAGGCTGGAGTGCAGTGGCACAATCTTGGCTCACTGAAACCTCCGTCTCCCAAGCTCACACAATTATCCTGCGTCAGCCTCCCTAGCAGCTGGGATTACAGATGCCCACCACTATGTCTGGATAATTTTTTTTGTATTTTTAGTAGAGATGGGATTTCTCCATGTTGGCCAGGCTAGTCTCGAACTCTTGACCTTAAGTGATTTGCCTACCTCGGCTTTCCAAAGTGCTGAGATTACACGCATGAGCCACTGTGCCCAGCCCATTTTTCGTTTTTGTTTGTTTGTTTGAGACAGCGTCTTGCAATGTCACCCAGGCCGAAGTGCAGAGGTGCGATCACAGTTCACCACAGCCTCAACCTCCCAGGCTCAAGGGCATCCTCCACCTCAGCCCAGTAACTGAGACCAGGTGTGTGCCACCATGCCCAGCTAATTTTGTACTTTTTAAATTTTTTTGTAGAGACTGGGTCTCGCTATGTTGCCTAGGCTGTTGTTAAACTCCTAGACTCAAGCAATCTTCCTGGCTCAGCCTCCCAAAGTGCTGAGATTACAGACATGAGCCACTTTGCCTGGCCTTTTTACAGCGGTGTGAGATATTTGAACCTTTGGACAAAAATAATGAGATTTTCAAAATTTAGTGAATGTGATTAACTTGTGTAACCCTAATCTCCAGATCATTTGTATCTGCAAAGCTTGTAATGGAAGGAGAATATTTGCTCCCTATTCTCAGAGAATGGCCTGAATTAAACTAAAATGGAGTGTTATTATTTATTTCTTGAATAAATGTCCTCTGTGTGTAAGTTTTTCTTCAGTAATTTCAAAATACTGCAAATCAAGAAGAAAGAAAAGAAATTCAGTATGCTCTTTCTGTGTTGCATTTTATCTAACAATGAAGAAATGATGGCACTTCAAGTAGAAAGATGCCATACATTGGAAATAAGTACACTGAATTGTAAAATTCTCTACTTCAAGAGTTCATCAGTAAAATGGGTCATCAATCATGTTTTAAAATAGAACCTGGGCACTGAAAATGTCCTGGAAAAAACTATTTTCCACATTATTGTTTTCTGTTTTTCTGGTGGCACAGTGCCTTTTCTTCAATTTCATTTATAACTACAAAATTTATCCTGCTAAAAGCAGGACCACTCTATTTTAAACAAGCACACCTTGGACATCAGCTAGCAAACTACCAAGAACTCTGTTCAGTATCTGGATAGATGAAGAGGATAACGTCTGTTCCATATAGATTGCATTTTGTGTATTTGTTTACTCATCCACTCATTTGTTTATTTAGTTTTCAGTGTAAAAAGTATTTTCAGCTTTTACTCTGTGCCAGACTCTTGGTTAGGTACTGAATATTGAAAGATGAATAAAATGCTATACTTTCTTCAAGGAGATTAAATATTCCAATCCCAGTCACTCCTCACACAAAGGGCTATGCCAAATGCCAAATGAAAAAGTTACCCCAGTTCCAATTATCCATAAAGAACAAACATTGCTATTCCCACAATGTGTCTAGCTTAATCAGCACTGAAGTCTTAAAGCTGTCAGGCAATATTAATTTCAATGAGATCTAAAAGGAGCATAGACCCAAAATCCTGCTTGAATATTAAGAACCTCTGTGTTTTGCCACTTTACTGTTGGAAACTTCTTCGTTATTGTTGGAAAAACGTGTTCGCCTCATGAGAAATCAAGTATCTATTGCCATCATGAAGCTATAATGGACTTTCCATTAATCCTCACTACGGACTAGTAATAAAATTAGGGGAATAAGGACAGAGGTAAGTGGATGAGAATTGGATTTTTGTTTTCTGATCAACTGTAGTCAGGAAGAAATGCTGTATTTTTATTGGGGAACTATTTATAAATCATAGGGCTATTTTGAAAGTATAACTGAGGTTGCAGCATGAGGGCGATGCCAAAATTCTATATTGGGCACACAGAGAAGAGTGATTTAGGTGGTTCTGTAGATTTTTATTTCCTGGCTATCATGCACACGTTTGGGATATTTCAGCAGATTTATTCTGAAGTATTGGGATACCCAGAAAAAAAGGCCTTAGCACTACACAAGATGGCCTACTTAGTTGCAGGTATACTATAAAATTGTGTCAAATATTTCTCTTTAACAAGTTGTGTATTCTTTTGTGGGAATGCCATGAAGTCCTAATTATTGTCTACAAATAAAAGAGTAATGGCATTTAAAACCTGCCATCCCTAGGCTGATAAACAGCTTTCGTCATATGTGTAAGTCTAACTTTTGAACAGGTTGGAGTGTATAATTTTTTTTTTAATGAAGGATCATAGGAAGATGGTGAGTATTAACAGACAGGGAAACAACAATGACAGAATTGAAAACCTACAAATAACATTTCCAACAAAATAAAACCCAGGTCACAAGGAGTTCTCCTGAACCCCAAATTACAAACCACCAACAGCCACAAGACTCATTTAGTGTCACCATTTCCATGTGTGGGGGAAAAAGTAGAAACATTTTTTAAAGATACGTGTGTTTCCAATGGCTCTGGGAGTACTAGGACAATAAAACTGAGAATAAGTGTCACTGGAAAGTACAAAAGACCAATCTGAAAACACAGCCAGAAGCAGTAGGGGCTTCAGTAGTATCCACATTTCAAGTTAGGGTAAGGGGGCAATAATGACAGGATACGATGTTGCCGGAGCAGTATGGATTTAGAAACCCTCAAACTCAATCTCCTTTCCAAGACAAAGCCGTGCATTGAGTAGAAACCGCTGAGAGCTGAATACAAATTGGGCAGGATGGGAATAATATTGTCACAGGTAAGAGAAGTTTCAGATAAAAGTGCGACAATGGGAATCAAATTTCACAAAGCCTGGTCACATATTTGTAACACATTTTTATAGAAGGAGCGTTTGAAACATACAGATAGAAAATGTATCTTGGCTCATTCCTGCTTTCCAAAAGTAGAGAAGAACTCATTCCATTGAAACAATGGTTCACAGTAAATTATCTCAGTTAAGTTCCACATAAAGTTATTATGTAAGAAAAGAAAATAAGGAGCGAAATTATATCTCTGTAGACAAACTAGAAAAGCATATTTTTAATGGTGAAAATTGTAATGAAATATTTAACAGTGATCTCAAAGAAATCAATAAAATGTTGGGCTATTAAAAGCATAAATTATGATAAGAAATACTTATAAATAATCTGCTTAAAAAAAAGGAAACCTGTAAAAACTGGAAATGAAGCTAAGAAGTCCAAAGAATGGAAGATAAAAATAATTTTGGAAACACTGACTAAACAAGAAAGGACATATGAACAAAAAATATGATAGATAATGTACTAAGAGATATAAAAAAGAAGTTTAAAAATTAAAATAAAGAGATGGATATAACATTAGACATGTAAGTTAGATGAAGAGGATTTTTCACATTAAGCAGGAAAGAGCTTCAAAGATGACCTGAGATGGAACAGCTTATGTAAAGTAGCAAAGTAACATAGGAAAAGAACACAAGTTACTCAATGAGTGTGAATGTGGCAGCAGGAAGAGACCATCATTGCTGCTGGAGTAGATGAGTCAAGATCATAAAGGGAGTTGAGGATATTAAACACCAGGCACAGTGGCTCATGCCTGTAATTCCAGTGACTCAGGAGGCTGAGACAGGAGAATCTCTTGAGGCCAGGAGTTCAAGACCAGCCTGGGCAAATAGTGAGACCCAGTCTCTAAAATAGTAATAATGATTTTTAAAATGTTTAGCTGGCGAGGCTCCAGTGAGCCATGATGGTGCCACTGCACTCCAGCCTGGGTAACAGAGGGAGATTCTGACTCTTACAAAACAAAAGGTAATAACCAAAATGTCTTGGAATGTTTCCAACCAGGGCTGCTCAATCTATGGTCATCTTTTCAGGATGATCTTGACAATAGCATAAATGTCTATCTTCAGGGATGCTAGTGATTTTCAAAGGTGTAATTCAATATTAGACGTCTCCTGAATTCTAGATCCACATGTCCCAAATCTCTAAAGGAATCTCCACTGGAATGTCCTGCAGGTGTCTTTGTGCTTGTTTTCTCTTATTCTGTCAAATAACCACACAAGCTTCCTTATGTTCTAAGACAGAAACCTGTTAACAAATTCTCAACTATACTTGCTTAACATCTTCAAAATCTGTGCCTTCCTCTATGCGTAATTTTCTGCACTCAAACAAACAATTAGAACTCTTGCTTAAGATATTGTGAGTTTTCTTCCTGGCTTGTCTATGTCTAGTTTTATCATTGTCAAGAAGTCACCAGAGTGATCTATCTGAAACCAAATGTGATGATGTATTCTTCTGCTTAAAAGTGTTTCAGAGTTCCCCACTATAGGATAAAGTCCAAATCTTATTTAAATAATCATAACCATAAGACAGGAAACGGCCCCTTCCAACATGTTCAAATCCATGTCATCGCAGATCCTCAGGTACTTAATGGTTCAATCGTTTTGAACCACATGCTGCTCTATTTGGTTTATGCATCCTGCTTCCCAAATCCAAGCTTGCACTGAAATTCTCTCTGAAATGCCTGAAATGTCCATCCTCTTTATTCCACCCTGTGACTTTTTATATGTCCTTTAACACCTAGATCAATTATGTACTGTTCTGCACTAATGGAGGAGAGTTGATTGTTTTCTACTTGGGATCACATCTATAATTAATGCATCTTTAAAATATTACATTGTATTTCTATAACACTGAATTATACTTCCTTTTGCATACTTCTCCACATCTATAGCAGAAGGATCTCAGTGCAGAAATCACATTTTTTATATTTGCAGGATCCCCTTATATGCCACTGTATAAGATCACTTATGTAAAATGTAAAACCATGAAAAATAACATTAAAGTTGAAGTCATTTTTGTATTGGTGCTTATTAATATTTATATTTTAATTATGCTTAAAATATTTTGAATACATTATTTAAAGGAATATGAATGAAAACACATTAAAGTGATAATGTAACACAAATATCATTGTAATAATAACTTCACAGTATTTTTCTACCTAGGCTATATATGAAACCATATAAAACATCATATAATTTAACCACCGAATTTACATACAATTAAACCTCACTTAATATCAATAGGTTTTTGGACACTGTGACTTTAAGTGAAAATGACTTACTCTGTAATGACACTAATTTTATCATAGGCTAGTTTATATAAATAGGAGTTCAGTTCCTACTGCATGGAATACTTCGTTTTGCTTCAAGTCACAGTTTTCAAGAGCATACTGATGACATTAAGTGAGCTCTTACTGTATAACCGGTCAAAGAAGATCATTGGCTTAAGAAAACTCAGTATCCTTTTTATATAGTCTCCAAAGCGGAGGCCTTCTAATAACATGTTATTAGAAGTAAGAAGTAATGTTAACTATTACTATTACTTCTAATATTAGAAGTAATGTTAACTATTAATATTACAATCTCACATATTACTAACACTGTCATACTTCTAATTCACACATGTAAGTATGTTGGTGAATTATTTACAGGAAATTGAATATATTGGGAGCTATAAGAAAGTTTGTTACTATAAAAATTACGTGTGTGTGTGTGTGTTTGTTGGCTATAATACAGAGTTCTATGAATGTGCAGACCACACATGCACACCATCACTTCCTAAAGTTGACTGTCATTAAATTTATGTAAAGTTGAAAGTGATATAATTGCTTTAAGCCTAGCCTCCTGTGCAATGGCTAGATCATTTGTTCTTTTGAACTTAGGCAGAGAAGTCGGTGGCTCACCCTTGTAATCCCAGAACTTTGGGAGGTCAAGACGGCCAGATTGCTTGAGCCCTGAAGTACTAGACCAGCCTAAGCATCACGGCCAAACCCCAACATGGCCAAACCCCATCTCTACAAAAATTATTACAAAGAAAAAAAAAAAAAAAAAAAAAAAACATTAGTTGTGATGGTGTGCCTGTGGTCCCAGCTACTTGGAAGGCTGACGTGGGAGGATCAAATGAACCTGGGAGGTCGAGGCTATAGTGAGCCCAAATCACACCACTGCATTCCAGCCTGGGCTGTTTACCGAGTGAGACTTTTTCTACCCCCTCAAAAAAGGAAGAAAAAGAAAGTGCAGATGTTGCTGTACCTTATGTCTCCAGGTTCATGTGTTTTTTTGTGCAGCCTCGGCCACAGATTCAAGTTCCTGATTTGTGGAAGGAGTTCATTTCAATAGGTCAGGCGCAAAGCGCAGGCCTTCATTCCCTCGGCCCCTCTGGGCACCAGGAGCTAGTGTAACATAGTAGATGCTCTTTGGATGACCTAGAGATCTTTGTGGGAAAATGTCAGTGTTGAGACTGCCCTGGACTGCACTGTTTTCCCTGTTTAAATACAAAACAGAGGTGATTCTATAGCCAAAAGGCAGGAAAACACTATGTTGGGGAAAAGATGAGCCCCGCGTGCACAATCTCCCTGCATCCCTGTCAGGAGGCTGTGGCCTCCATTGCCTGGCGCCCCCGGCCTCGGGTCACTGCTCTGTAGCTGCCGCTTCTCCAGCGCCCTCCGGAGGCTTTGCTTCGGGTTCCTCTAATACAACACAGGGGAAGCATTTGATCGCGAACGTTTCAAGTTTCTTTTTCTTCAAAAATGAAGAGGACATTTTGTAAAATTACTACACAAAGATGAGAAACAGAAGATTTGAGAACCAGCTTTGGGTTGTAAATACTAAATAATTCCAAATGGTAATGTATGAGTGGCTAAAAACCGGTGACATTTATCTAACGTGTATTATTTTATTCCACAAAAGGAACAAAACTAAATGGAAGGACTATTCATTTCCCCCTTATTGAATTTAATATAATCATTTTCATTTTTATTTATTTATTTATTTATTGAGACGGAGTCTCGCTCTGTTGCCCAGGCTGGAGTGCAGTGGCGCGATCTTGGCTCACTGCAAGCTCCGCCTCCTGGGTTCACGCCATTCTCCTGGCTCAGCCTCCCGAGTAGCTGGGATTACAGGTGCCCGCCACCGCGCCCGGCTAATTTGTTGTATTTTTAGTAGAGACAGGATTTCACCGTGTTAGCCAGGATGGTCTCAATCTCCTGACCTCATGAGCCACCCACCTTGGCCTCCCAAAGTGCTGGAATTACAGGCGTGAGCCACCGCACCCGGCCAATCCTTTTCATTTTTAATGGGAAGTAATAAATGTGACCAATAGATATTAAAGTTTTTAAAAAAATAAGTTGCCCTCCTCTCCAGGGTGATTTCAGGTGGGATTGAGGAAAATTAATGTGTTTGGGGTTATCTTGGCCCAAAGTCCAGTTTGTCTTTGCCGCTAGTTCACTGTGTGACTCCGTTAAGAAACAAGCTCTGAAAAATTTGGTTTTCCCAATAAAGTATGTGAAATTACTCAGCACGTAGTATCCTTCAAGATTTTTGTATTTCCTCTTTTGTGATACTTAGCTGGGCAATAAATATTGGACAGCAGCTCCAGGGAAGAATCTGAATCAGGCAGGGAGGAAGGGCCCGCCCAGGAGGAAAAAGCAAACAGGAAAGTGTGCTGAGCAGGTGACCTTAGCGGGGGAGAGAGGGAAGGGAAATGTCTTCACATACACACAGACACATATGAGAGAAAATGAAGTTTCTTTCTGTCTCTTAAGTGATGTATGAGTGGATGGACAGATTGCCGTCAGGTTTAAGGGCAATTCAGGATGATCTGACTTAAAATCGAAGCTCTATGGAATGAGAAAAAGGCGCTCTGCAGGGCCTGCCCACTGCGTGTGCTGGGAGGCTCTGCTACATCAAATAGCAGAGGCGTATTCTCCACAGAGGCCCCAAGCCTCGGTGTGAGCCAGGGCTGCTTCACACATGTCCTCTATCTAAGGTGAGTTCTAGCAGGTGTTATTTATTTAAGGACTGTGGGGCTTTCCATGGCTGATTTGCTGGTAAATGACAGATGTGAGTATAGTGAACATGTCTTGCCACCACCTACTGCACTCACCATCCTGTGCATCATGGAAACCTGTCTCAATGACCAGCAGCCATGGGTTATGGGGTGGAAAGGACAGTCTTTAGAGTCAGAATCCTGGGACCATCCCTGAATTTGCAGCTTACTAACTTTCTTGCCACATTATTTAGTTTTGTCAAGCCATAATTTCCCTAAAATGGGGAATATTATCAATCCCTATTCCACAGGAAATTTGGAGCACATGAGTTCATTCAAGTAAAATATACCATTAGCAGGCCATAACACAGGCAAGAAGGAAACACAATAATTTGCTTGTGTGTGGTGGGGTAAGTGTCACATATTCATAAAATTCAAACCTACCCCCATTCCAAGAGTTTAGTGTGACATCAGTGTCTAGCTCATCTAAATATGGCCATCTTTTCTGCCACACCTGATCTAAGTCCCGTAGCAATTAACACAGCAGAGCTATATTCGCATAAGTAACTTTATAGTCTCTGTGTATATGCTGAGCAGAGCTGATTCATTTCACACATCATTTGCAACTTGTTATGGAGCTCCTTCAATACTAATACCCAAACATGTTGGACAAAGAAAAGAAGACAGACACTTTTATTTGGTTGCTTGTTTTCTACTGATTTTTTAATATTATATTTTCAACTTCTTAGCAACATTGGCCCCATATTAAAGGTCTATGTCACACACCCTGTTGTGAATAAAAAAGTTTTTTTTACAGTTGCCCTTGAAATGATAAACTTCTTCTTGCATTGAAAGTAATGTTATTGCCCTTTCCATATAAAATTGTACTCATAGATGATTTTAAAGTAACACTTTTTTTTTCTTAAAGAGATGAAATTGGAAAATAAAGTGGTAATAGTGTGTGTAATTTATAAGGGAACCCTAGGAACACAGTTTATTTTGTTTTGTTATTATTATCACAAACAGTAAAAGCTATTTGGTTTTAACAGACTCCAGTTATTAACAAATCCTATTTGTATCCTATTTATTTACTTGTCACATATGTGAAAGTCCTCTTTTTCTTCATGCTAGAGACCTCAATTGTGATGATCAAATTGAACAGTATAAACAATTAGATGATTAATTTGCTACAACTACTCTGAAATATGAGTCATATTTTATCCACTTATGCATATTCAAGGCCAAGGTCATCAATAAAATATAGGCAGAAGTTATGCAAAATGATAAATAAGACATACACCTGTGTAATCCTCAAGTCTGTTTTTTCTTCTTGTTTTCTCACATCATTCAAGTCACCAAAATTTTATTGCTTATTACATGACAAGAAATATAATGTTAGACATAAAATGAATAAAGGAAATTGTCCTTAAGATATTTACAATGTGGAGAGAAAGATGCAGTAATATAACACTATAATGCAATACAATCCAATGAATACTATATAGTGCAATGAATTCTATGAAAGATTTGTTAACGAAGTTCTTGGGAAAACAGAGGAGGTGTAGTGACTTCTGTTTGTGGCTTCTGGAGAAGACCAGAAAAGGCCAGAGAGGAGGAAGCATATTTACTGACCTTGAGGAACAAGGAGGATACATTTTGTGGGAAACAGGTGGCCTGGGCGCCGTGATTCACACCTGTAATCTCAGCATTCTGGGAAGCCAAGACAGGAGGATCGCTTGTACCCAGGAGTTTGAGGCTACAGTGAGTTATGATCACACCACTCCAGCCTGGCCAATAGAGCAAGACACCATCACTACCAAAAAAAAAAAAAAAACAAAGGTTGGGCATTCCACATAGACCACATGCAAAGGCAGAGGCAGAACTGAGTTTTGGGAGATAAAGAGGATTTGGAAGGAACATAAAATGTATGACAAAAATTAGTGAGATAAGAATTTGGGGCCGGGCGCGGTGGCTCAAGCCTGTAATCCCAGCACTTTGGGAGGCCGAAACGGGTGGATCACGAGTTCAGGAGATCGAGACCATCCTGGCTAACCCAGTGAAACCCCGTCTCTACTAAAAAACACAAAAAACTAGCTGGGCGAAGTGGTGGGCGCCTGTAGTCCCAGCTACTTGGGAGGCTGAGGCAGGAGAATGGAATGAACCCGGGTAGGCGGAGCTTGCAGTGAGTTGAGATCCGGCCACTGCACCTCAGCCTGGGCGACAGAGCGAGACTCCCTCTCAAAAAAAAAAAAAAAAAAATTGGAATAAAAATTAGAGCCATCTTGTCAGAAATTCAGACATTATCATGGAGGCTTTAGGGAGCCATTGCATAAATTTAAACAGTGCTGTGGTGATAATTCTTTTCTAAAAAAAGCAACACAAGATTGAGAGAACTTAGGAGGAAGAATTCAGAAATGGCAGAGTCACAGTAAATGTGGAAAATGTTTGCTTTTGACTAACTTGCTAAATTGAGCCATGTTAAATAGAGAATTCATGAGTGTGCGTCTTTTTTATTTTTTGTATTCTATTTATTTATTTATTTATTTATTTATCTATTTATTTTTGAGATGGAGTCTCGCTCTGTTGCCCAGGTTGGAGTGCAGTGGCCTGATATTGGCTCACTGCAAGCTCCACCTCCTGGCTTCATGCCATTCTCCTGCCTCAGCCTCCCAAGTAGCTGGGACTACAGGCACCTGCCACCATGCCCCGCTAATTTTTTGTATTTTTTAGTACAGGGGTTTCACCGTGTTGGCCAGGATGGTCTCGATCTCCTGACCTCATGATCTGCCCATCTCAGCCTGCCAAAGTGCTGGGACTATAGGCGTGAGCCACCATGCCCTGCCAAGTGTGTGTGTTTTTTTAATAGAGCCTAAGCTTCTTGAATTATTATTCACTTTAGTTAGAATCATTGCAGATCTATGCATACAATTAAGACATAAAAGCAAAACAGATATGTTGAAAGTTAAGAGTATTGAACAAGTAGATTAATCTATTATTCTAGTGTCTTGTAGACTTCTCAAGATGATAAAGAAGTCTACTATGTCACTGTCAGTGCACAATATCTAATATACTAATGATTCTTAAATCCATGTCGATTTCAAGAAAATAAATATATATACAGTCTTAATTCATTTACAATTAACTCATAAACTGTGGTCTTGTAAGAAGTAACTAATATTCAATATTCAAGATAGTTTTTTATATAGTCTTAATTCATTTACAATTAACTCACAAACTATGGTCTTGTAAGAAGTAACTAATATTCAGGATGGTTTCTGAACATTAATTCCGGAAAATAGCCTTTTTTTTGCTTTTTTTGAGACAGAGTCTCGCACTGTCACCCAGGCTGGAGTACAGTGGCACCATCTCGGCTCACTGCAACCTCTGCCTCCTGGTTCAAGCAATTCTCCAGCCTCAGTCTCCTGAGTAGCTGGGACTACAAGTGCATGCCACCATGCCAGGCTAATTTTTTTTTTTATACTTTTGGTAGAGATGGGGTTTCTCCATGCTAGCCAGGATGGTCTGGATCTCCTGATCTTGTGATCCACCCACCTTGGGCTTCCAAGGTGGGATTATAGGCATGAGCCACCATGGCTGGCCAGGAAATATCCTTTATTAATTTTTTATAGTTAAATTTTAATATAAAGCAAATGTTTCAAAGAGCAAAAGAAGCATATGTTGCTGCGGAAAGATTTGAACTTAATTCAAATCCTTAAATCCATTGTCATCAAACTTGGCAATAAGTGTGTTTGAATCCTTCTTCATAGGATCCAGGAAAGATGTTTAAAATACATTAAAGGCTAGGTGCAGTGGCTCACAGCTGTAATCCTAGAACTTTGGGAGGCTGAGGCGGGCGGATCACGAGGTCAGGAGATTGAGACCATCTTAGCTAACACGGTGAAACCCTATCTCTACTAAAAAAAATACAAAAAATTAGCTCGGAGTGGTGGCGGACGCCTGTAGTCCCAGCTACTCAGGAGGCTGGGGCAGGAGAATAGCGTGAACCCGGGAGGTGGAGCTTGCAGTGAGCCGAAATCGCGCCACTGCACTCCAACCTGGGAGACAGAGCGAGACTCCGTCTCAAAATAAATAAATAAATAAATAAATAAATAAA